>NC_090713.1:9817633-10120664 GCF_040954835.1 Lepisosteus oculatus
AAAAGCATTTAGTAGATGCAAAAAGAGAGAGAACACACTCTGAGTCCTTCCACAGGTGGGATTCAAACCAGAAAAAAAAATCCATGAACAGTCTAAGATGTCCAAGTGTCCTTTCAATTAATTTGGTTTCCATACATCCTAAATTCACTGTAGTTTAATTCCTTCTCTGTCTTGATCTCCTAAATGTTCTCATATTATGCCAATACAGATGCAATATTAATTATTCTATTGCTTTTCATTGCAATGCATTTCTCATTGCATTGTCACTGTGCAAAGTGTCATTTGACAAATGTATAGACTTTGTGCAAATATAATAATTTTCTGAAGAAATCAGGGATGTAAAAGTGTCACATTTGTTCATTCATGAGTACAGGTAAAGATAGCCACAGTTAAGCTTTTCATCACTGCCCCATTATGTTGTGTGAAAAGTGGGTAGTTTTGAATAGTCAACCACTCAGGTCATGTAGAGACAGAAACGGAGCAGCTCTGTGATATTGATACTGTATATTGATGTTGTCAATGAGCGTAATAGTGTAATAGTGTGATGGGCGGGAGCCACAGAGTGTTGTTGCAGACAGCATGATGAGAGAGGAAACAGGCCTTCATTGATAACAGATCGTAAGACATCACTATAAGATAAATGAATTATATACTAGAAAACCTTAATTATACAGCTTTGATGAACACATACAGTATGTTACGTCGCCAATATGGCTCAGTCTAGGGGCAAATGGGACTAACATATAAGCCAAGGTTTAACAGGTTTAACAGACAGAAATACACTCCCGGCTATGTTTAGGATGGTGGAAAAAGCAAGGAAGTAAAAAAAAACAACTAATTACATTATTCTACAACCCATTTACCAGAGAGAGAAGCAAAGCCAGAGAAAAGTCTTCACCAAGCTATCTTTATACTCTATACTAAACTAAGCTCTAACGGAAAAAAACAAAACAAGGGTGCCACAACAATCCCAATCCTACACCACAGCTAAGAAAACAAATCCGACACCTCTCTTATTTTAAAAAAAAAATAAAAAAATAAATAAAAACCTCTCTTATTTTCACCATTCTTCTCCTTACACCTCACTTCAGACTCATCTGAGGACGTCCTGTACCAACATTTAAAACTGGACCGCTCTCTTCAACAAATCCAGAGAGAGAGATTTAATTTAGGCGTACACCTGTCACAGATGTTGGAAGGGACAAACCGCGGAATGGCAGTAGAGCGGAAAAAGACCCTATGTGTAGCAGCAGAACAGGGGATTAGCCCGGGATCAGCTGTTCAGGACATGCCGTATAGAAACCTATGCCCTCAGGCCATGGACAGGAGTGACCTGGTGCTCAGGACATCCAAACCTCAATGCTGAGCGAGGAGCTGAGCAGACACAGGAAGTAAATACGCTACACAACAAGACACACCAGAAAGACATGAATAATCACAGGAAACTAGGAACAGGACAGAAGAGCAGCGCCCTCTAGGTGTCAGGGTGTGACAACGCCCACTTCCAAAAATGGATTCCCGCATGGAAGGGGAGTAAAAAAAAAACAGAACATAACACATAATAACGAACTTATACACAGGACACATGAGGCACACCTTTTACAAAGATAACATATTCTAACATTGAAAGTAATAAAAGGAACATTAATAACAATACATCATAAAAACAGGATCTCTGTTACTTCCAAATTTGAGGAAATCAGAGTACTGCACTGAAACCTTTGTAGAAAGGAATTGCAGGAATAAACATAAAATTATGTAAGAAATTAAATAAAATACAAATGCAATCAGTACCAAGGCAGGTGAAATCAGTAAGGTTAAGCAGATGGGAAAAGTTTTATTAAATCTATACATCTATAAATTAATTTGCTTGTAATTTAGACCTTAGGTATGATTTAATCAACTTGAGCTTCAAAAAGTTATTTTTTTGCTTCTGCCGCTGTCAATAGGATAGCAAAAGCAATCCGAAGGGGTACAGGCTGGGTTCACAATACCCCCATTTAATGAAATACAGGGGAAACTTAAAAAAAAACATGCATTATAATGCCAATTACATATAATCTTTTAACAGTCTTTTGTACTATGCATTCACTTTCACATTTTTGTTTGGCTGTGTAGTGCTGATTTTCAGCAGACGACCCCACACAGCATGAGTACAATTGTGGGAAACATGTATCTGTTAACTTCAATTTAAAACACATTACAGTAAGTAATCTATTTATATTGCTTGAAAATGTGGCTTGTCTACCATCCTCTAGTTACTGTACATGGATCTCACAGACTCAAAACCAAGTGAAATACAGCTTATTACATTTTCTACATATTACAACGACCTGATTTGGTGTACCTGTGTCGTGAGATCTCTTATCCCACTCTGTGCTCAGAAACATTATGTACTTGATTAGGATTGGTCATTTTGGACCATCCATTAGGATGATCCACATCAGCAACAGGAAAGCTGTAGGGAGTTTTTCATTACACATTGAGGGGGCCCCCTAGTGGCGACGAGTCCCTAGAGAGTTGCTTAGTTTGCCTGTGCCCTGTGCATATTATCACATAGATCAATGCTTCTGGACAAGTAGTGCATTAAGCACAGGAGTCCTGCTCAGACAGAACAAGGACAACAGGGCTGGACAAGGTGCAGGAGATGATGAGACACAATCAAGCTGAACCCTTAATCCACTTAACACAGCTGGATGAAGTAAGGAGTGACTCTTCAGAGCAGCACTTGACACTGCATGTTCAGAGGGAGCAGGATAATAACTGCCCCGATGGTCACTCCCAGGTCAGAGGGTTAATAATAGGAAGGAGAATTCCTGCTTTTATACAGCACCTTTCATGCCAAAGGATCCTTCACACACAGGAGGGACCCACTGCACTGAAGATCAGCACCAGCTGGGAGACAAGCAGCAGCCATTCTGCACCAGCAGCCCCACTACACAGCAGATTCTGGGGAGAGGAGAGTAGCAGCTATACCATCACACCCCTACTGACTGAGCAGACAGGAGCTCAATTTAAACCCTCATCTGATGGGCTGGTACTGTACTTCTTACAGCAGAGTGTCTATGGTCACACTGGGGCAACACCCAGGCAACACTGGCTAAAAACATAGTACAGGTATTCAGAGTAGAATTAAAATGAGATTAGTTTGGTCTTCTGGACACTCATTAAACTGTGTTGTTAAATTATGGTTAATAAAACAAAAACTTAATTACCTAAATTTGCTGATCACCATTTATTTTCCCTGTGTTGAGCGGCTCTTGTAAAGTTGTAGTATAATCTCACCATCCCTCAAAAAGTCTTCAGTAACATTGTAAGAAAGACCTCATTGTTCCCTCTAGTGTTACTGAGGACTCTCACTGGCACTGAGGACCACACTGCTGGTGCCTTTCATGCAGGAGACTACAGTATGTGTGACTTACTGCTCCAGACACTTTAAGACTCACAGTGTGGATCAGTCACTGTTCAGCCCTTTCAGAGTCACTGACACACAGGACAATGATGTCACTGATTCTACTACTGGGGACACTGGGGCTCCTGCCTGAATGTGAAGATGAAGAGGAAACCTTCTTTTCTGAATAAGAATATTATTTTTCTAAATATTATGCCTGAATATGCAATTACAACCTTTGAGTTAATTCAAAATGTACAGCATTATCTAGGTGTTGCAAGCTGTTTAAAAAGAATGAGTGCAACTGGACAGAATCCCTCTCTCTCTCTGTATTTCTCTCAGTCTTTCTTTCAGATACTGGGCTGTTCTACGGAGTGCAGGTATGCTCCTTATCTAGCTCTCCTGGCTGCTTCAAACCCTGCTGACAAGAGGACAGATATTTAAACAGGGAGGAGCTCAGCTGTCCAGCATCAGCACTATAACAACTGACAGCTGGCTCCTCTTAAGCAGTGACTCACCCTGACTGTCACACTCAGGTTATTCTGAGTCTATATCTATATCTATACTGTATCTATAGTGCTTATACCCTATAGATTCACAATATATAAACATTTATAACTTATTTTAAATCACTTTCCCCTCAGAGTCCAGATTGTTGTGACTCACCAGCGCAGACTGATGTTCCAGGAGGCTCTGTCTCTATCAGCTGCACAGCCAGCACCTGCACCAGTACCTAGAAACCCTGTTTCAGTTTTATGGGTGAAAGAAGTTATGTCTCTAAAAACAGCAAACATGATCAAAAAACAAAATATGTTACTTGCATAAGTATTTACCTGTTTGCAATGGCAAGCTGACATGAGTTCACTTTAACTTTTACTAGTCACACAAGTGGTTGAATAACTAACACATCTCTTCAAGCTCCCTAATTCTGTTAGTGAAGCAAAGACTCACCACACTGTATATTAATATGAGCACAGTGAAGTCTTTGAGAACTGGAAACTACTGGATCAACAGGATCACTCTGCCCCTTGAAACTGAGCAGTAGAACAAAGGGAGAACTTGTCAGCTATGTCCTCATAGCTCATGAACATAATCTTTGAAAAGCTACAGAGTTCAATGGCTGTGATGGGAGAGAAAGTTCATGAGTCAACAATATCCTGGTCACGCCATAAACCTGGCTTTTATAGTCACCCCCCCCTTTATCTTTTGAAAGTTGCAATGCTTTAGAGTAATCGTGGTAGTAGATTCATTTTTACAGATTCAATTCTAGAGCCAAAACTCATAAAGGGGATTAGGTTCCATTTCAGTATATCTGCTTTAATTTTAGTTATAAGGAGTCCATAATTATTGTTGCCAATGTAGAAATACCCTTTGATAAATAGACTCCTAGATATCTCAGTGAACTTTGAAAAAAAATCACTCTTTAAAAAAAATTAAAAATCAGGAGATTTGTAATTAAAGATTAGAACTTGTGTTTTTTTAACATTGAACTTATAGCCTGCCAGCAAACCAAAGCTATCTAATAGTTTCATGAGTTTTGGAAATGAACCAGTGGGATCCTCCTATAACAAAACATCATCTGCATACAGTGCTGTCTTGTGTTCATTCTCTTGTATAGAAATACCTTTTATTTTGCTATTTTGTCATATCCACTGGGCTAGTGGCTCTATATATAGAGCAAAGAGCAATGGAGACAAAGGGCAGCCTTAGCTTTACTTTCTTCTTATGACTGCTCAGAGCAATAATTTCCCTCCTTATGACTGCCTTTAATGTGTCCCATATCATCTCTGATCCCACTTCCACATTATCATTCTCCTGCAGGAATATTTGTATTTCTTGTTTTATCTGTGCTTTAAATTGTGGATCATTCAAAAGACTGGAGTTCATTCTCCATGTTGTATTTTGTTGATTAAGTATCGATTGTTACTTGATCGGTTGGACAATGACATACAGAAGGAGCATGGTCTGAAAAATCAATTCTAGCAATATCGCAATGTTGAATCCAATGACTATCTCTCTGGTATACATAAAAAATAATCAATCCTTGTATATACTGAATGAGGGAAGGAATAGTGAGTGTAATCACGCCCACTTGGATAGACAACGCTCCAGAGATCTATTATTCCCATTTCCCCCTTCAGTAAATTCATCTTTTTATGCAATGACTGAGCCCTCTGAGAAGATATATTTGTAGAATCAAGCCTGGGGTTAAGACGCACATTCCAATCACCTCCACAAATCAGTATCCCTTGTGCATTAGCCATCAACATCACTACCAGGTGAGGCATATACATTAAGCAACATCAGTAATTCCCCTTCCATTTTTCCCAATACTAATACATATAATAATAATAATAATTATAATAGCTTACACTTATATAGCACTTTTCTGGACACTCCACTCAAAGCACTTTACAGGTAATGGGGATCCCCTCCACCCCAACCAGTGTACAGCCCCACCTGGATGATGCGACGGCAGCCATTGTGAGCCAGAACACTCACCACACTCACCGCTCTCAGTGGGGAGGAGAGGAGAGTAATGAAGCCAGTTCATAGATGGGGATTATTAGGAGGCCATGATTGGTAAGGGCCAATGGGAAATTCGGCCAGGACACCGGGGTTACACCCCTACATATCTCCCCTCCTTATCTTTAAGTGCTGTAAGCAACTCAAATTGTGATATGAGTAGAGCCACACCTCCCCTATGGACAGATTTATATGAGGAGAAATAGATTTTTGAGAAACCCGTCCTCCTTAATTTCTCATGCTCCAATACACTCAGATGTGGTTCTTGCAAAAAACTCCAATATGACTCCCTTCTTTCTTCATTTTAGACAAAATCTTACTTCTCTAATAGGTTTAAGCATTTCATTAACATTAAATGTAACTATTTTAAGGTCTTGCTTGAACATATTTTATGTAAATGGTAGAAATCTCTCCCATAAGACATATGTTTCGTATTGTTAAACATCCTCTTCCCATCAATTTTCTCTAATAATACATCACAAACAAAAATCACAATAAGCAAAAACATTCAGCCAACAATCTTAAATAAAACTGTATCCATCTCCGTCTCATTCACACTTTCTTCCAACTGTAGGGTTCATTTCAAATGAACCCTGCATGGGCTTCTCTAAAAAAATAAAAGAAAGTCCATTAGGGAAGTCCTCCTTCTCCTCTGGAGGAGGGCCCTTGAGCGGGCAGCACAATGGCAAATCCAAACTTTTTTTATAAAAAGAAAAAAGAGGCTAATCAGGAAAATAAAAAAAGAAATAAGTCACTCTAGTCGTAGTCACCAGATATCTATCCCAACATTTGCAAATTCCCTTAAACATCGCAGGAAATTAAAAAAAAAAAAAAACAACTAAACAATTACATCCTGACCGACTTAACAACTCACCGTGTCCATTTTCTTCAATCTTGCGAGGGGGATCTCTGTAGTTTCTCCTCTATGTTGCCATTTTGAGGACTGGTCTTCCTCCAGGGCCACCCCTTTTGCCAGCCTTCTGCCAAGTAAACAGTCGCTCAATGTCTTCTTCCAGTGTAGGTGCTGGCAGTATAACTTAAATTTGAAGTCACCGCTCTGCCATGTCCTTTGTGGCTGCTGCTGCTGAATGGTGTTGTAGCGCCCTCGCACTGTGGGGAGGAGGAAGCGCACCTAGACACTGTGGGTACAGCAAAGCAGGCTGGGAGTTGTAGGCGGGGGGGAGTCCAAAGGTCTGTAAAATGACCAGCAGCTTTACCGCCCTAAAACTGTGTACGTGTTCCGTCGGTCCCCTAATGTGTGTGTAAATTCTGTGGTGGGTGTTGTTGTTGTTTAAGGAGAATAACAGCAGTCGCTTGTTTTCCAATCTTGTCTCCGCTTGTCCTTTGTCCTGCTTGAACCCGTAAGCGCTACAGTATAGACCGGTACTGTCTTCATAAAATAGCCATAGCCTCGCTGGAAATGGAGTCTGAAATTGTATTTTTTGCGACTTCAGCACCTTCTTTACCTCAGAGAATTCCATATGTTTTTTAAATACTACTGGGATTAATCATTATCCACATAAAATCGCTTACTATTATGGAAAAGTTATTTGTTTTGCCGAGCTTTATATAACACTTCTTTTATCTTGTAGCTTAAGAACTGGAGAGCAATGGAGAGCGGTTTGGCGTCAGGGCCGATGAGTCTCGGCGCTAACGCTCTCTGTGCCCTTTCAATTCTCAGCTCCACCTCCTTTGGTAAATCAAGTTCCCCCCTCAGCACAGTTTCAAGGGAGGTGGTCATGCAGCGTCCCTCAGATTCTTCGGGGATTCCATCCATCCAAATGTTATCTCTGCGTGATCTTCCTTCCTGGTCCGTTAGCTTTGTTACCAAAGTATTTTGTCGTTGCAAGAGCTACTTTATCACAGTTTCTGTTGTTAAGACCCTTGTTTCCACTTCTTCGATCCGTCTCTTTGCCTCACCCAGTCTCTCATTAACCCTGCTCAGTTCCCATTTAATATCTGTGAGCTGCTGTTTACTGTCCTGTCTGAAGTCTCTGAGTTCCTGCAGTATTTTCTGAAGACTGGTGTCTGTGCCATCTTGTTCTGAATTCTCTGAGCTGCTCCGGCTGCGGTCAGAAGATGCCGTTTCGATATTTTCCGCTGTCGGTAGTTTTCTCCTGCTATTCCTGACAGCCCCTTCAGCCATAGTTATTATTTTTCAATCATAATGTAAAAAAAAACCTTTTTTTTCAGGGCTTTATTACAAAATTGTCAGGAAGTGATCTGTATTATGCTGCCATTCCCACCCACATCCTAAATGGATGTTCCAGTTCAGAGTTTTATGTTCTTTTCAATCAGTCTATACCACTCTGTGGGAGCTTGTCGTTTTCTCAGTCAGGGTCAGGTGTTTATTACAGGCTCAGCATAAATAATCAGGGCTGTTTGCCAGAATGCTGATTTCTAGGTGTCCTGTCACTCTTTTGTTTCCTCTTCTGCCTCATTCTGCCTCAGGTCTGGTCCCAACTGGATCAGCACCACCAAACCTTTCCCAGGTCAATTTCTACGTTTTGATATTTCAGATAGAAGATGGAAGCAAACAGCTTATTCATGAACTCTTTTTAGAAACGGAACTTAGTCAGAGATGCAAACAAAATAAACAATAATAAACAAACAAAAGTGTGGGAAATGGAAATCATTTTTAATAATTTTAATTTTTAAGGGAAAAGAACTCTATCAGCCTTCAAAAAAGTTTTATCTCTAAACAGGAATTACTGAGAGGAATTACTGAAAGGGTTCTTTGTTAACAAAAATTTATTTATAATACAATACACAGTAAGCAACACACAACATAAACATACAACATACAACTTACAATATTTACAAACAAGGTATGCATCTTGACTTATACATAGAACTCTAGACAGCTGCCAAGTATATCAAATCCTATTTTTTTGCCAGTTGAAACCTTCTTTATTAGAATTAACATTCCCCGATATTAACAACTGGAACCATCCTCAAGCAGCACTGTAAGGTCCTGGTTTAACCTGTCCCTCAGTCTCTAAGGGCCTCATCTTTTCCAGGACAGGGTGTTCTGACACAGTGTTTATTAACATCTGGCTTTTTCAGCACTGGGATTCTGTGGTCATCAAAGCATCCCTCCACACACTACTGTTCAGATGGTAGACACAGCACTGTGGAGCACATGAAGTACTGCAGATCTCCTCATTGATGTAGGAGTAGGAGGTGCTGTCCAGAAACTGGAAGGTGTAGATGTAGAAGTGAGGGTGGTGCTTGGGCACAGGCAGCCTGGAGTGGATGTGCAGGCGTACACTTTGTCCTGCTACATCTGGACCTTAGAGGCACGCTCGCTAGAATCCTGTTTGTGGATTTTAGCTCAGCATTCAACACAATCATTCCTAGCAAACTCTAAGAAATGAATGTAAACCAGTCCATTTGTAAATGGATTCTCGACTTTCTGACTAACCATAAGCAGTATGTAGAGTGGGTCCCTGTCTTTCAACCTGTCAAACTATCAGCACAAGTGTGCCCTCTCCTCTACTCTATTCCTTGTACACCAATGACTGCACTTCTGGCGACCCCTCAGTTAAATTTTTCAAGTTTGCAGACGTCACCACTCTTATACAGATACAGCCATTCAAAACAAGCGGGCGATACTGCATTATTTTGCGGTGCACTTTACGCAGTCTACTGCAAGTTACCATAAATTCTCGTATAGTACCGCAAGCAAAATAATAGTATCTGGAATTTCCGCAAGGTGGAGCTATTAAAGCTCTCATGTTTGAGCTGTCGCCATCAAAGTCTTTACCGAAGATATTACTAATAGTATTAATAATGAATGACCTTGGACAAGCTGTAAACTCAAAGTATTGCCCTGGTCCACATTCTTTTTTTCATTGACCGTCTTTGTAAAAGTAACACTACAGCATTTCGCAATCACGCATTTGTTTCCAATCATGCAAAGTACAGAATTTTTGAGAATCGATTCACCATGCCTTTCACATGCTCATAAAAGAGATTGATTTAGGAACATAAACATATTACCGTATGCAAACTGTACTGTATACAGTATGTATATGTATATTTAATGTCTTTACTGTGCCCGTTTAAGTATTGAAGATTTATATGGAATTTTACCACTGAAGGGAAATCTTAGTAGCTGAGCATAAAAAGAATAGGAGCATACTGTAACACGTGTGAAGGCCATAAACGATATTAATTTTGGAACATAAACATACAGTATATGGCTGGTCTCTGTACTTTAAAGAAAACATACACACCAGTATTCCATTTCTCCCTAAACATTTTAAGCATCGAAGTCTTTAACTAACGTGATACCGGAGTCAACAAGCATACTTTTAGAATTTGATTAAAAGGGAGTATAATATGGAATCGCGTATCTAAAGAAATTAATAACGATATAATTATATTCATGTACCGCAACACAAGAATAGTACACGCTGTATGATGTCTGTTGATAATGTTTGTGGGGCTTTTTCAACAGTGCTCATGCGACCTTGCTGGTGGTGCTGTGGGTTGGGTTCCTGACTCTCACGTCACACTTTGGGTGTTCAAATCCAGCTGAAGCCGTGGCTTTCTCTTTTTAACAAACATTTCTTTGAAAAAAGAAAACGTTTCCCTGGGTCAGAGATTAAATAAAACTTCACTCGCACCAAACAAATTTATATTTCTAAATATCACAACATGATCGAATTTAAGTCATTTTAATAACAATGAATAGTCACCTATGCGTTACAATATAAACATTTATATTGATTTAAATCGCATTTAAATCGTCTTTATTTAAAACCCAGAAGAAGACAAAAAGAATAACGGACACAGCGCGAACCTGCATTCTCTCCTCAGCCGTCCACACCACACTTTTCCCTGGGTCAGAGATTAAATAAAACTTCACTCGCAGCAAACAAATTACCACACACTGAACACTGAACATGTTAACCCAAATATTCTCACAATACTTTTATGGTACATTACTTTGCTAAAATATATTTAAAAATAAAAACTATTACAAATGCCAGCAGGGAGAGAGACACACACACAGTTCTTCATTGTCAAAAAGTAATTGTTTTTTACTTTGTCAGCACCAAGACAAACGCAAATGCGTTATTAATGAAATGCTTTTATTCATTCTTAATCGAACTCACAAATTGCCATCTGCTGTTGAAGCTCTGTCAGACAAGACTCACACATGACTAGACTTGACTCGGCTCTGGCTTTCCCATCCATACCGATGCACTGCAAGTACAACCCCCCTCTCTGCAGGAGTGCTGGCTGTGACGAATTAAACCGGTTTCACCGGTATTTTCAAAGTAGAAGGGGGCGAGATTTCCAGTGAAAGACACCTCCCCCCCTCCAAAACCCAGTAAGTACAGTACTTACTAGTTAAGAAAGCTAGGCCCCCGACTATGGCGAAAGGAACCCTTTTTTCATTGGAAGACAATGAACATATTCTACCCGTACATGAGAATATAATGTGGGCGCGGTGGGGTGCTGTACCAGCTGTCCAAAAAAAGTTTTTTTTTTAAAGTCAATTGAGTGTCCATAATATTGCAGTAAGTGAAAAGACCACGGACATTCTTCCTCCCCCTACATTCTCAGAGTAGAATAGAATTTATTATTAGCACAATTTATTACAGTGCTAAATTTAATATTATTGATTACTAATAATTTATGCTAACGCCTAGCTTTCTTAACTAGTAAGTACTGTACTTACTGGGTTTTGGAGGGGGGGGTGTCTTTCGCTGGAAACTTCGACCCCTTCTACTTTGAAAATACCTGTGAAACCAGTTTAATTCCATATTAAATTCCATATTGATTCAATATTTAATTCCTTCACTTCTGCATAAGCTTTCTGGAGGAACAGTGGATGGGATGTGGCTCTTTCTGGGAATACTGCAAATTCACAGGTGCCTGACTTGATGGAATTCACATTATCATATTCACATATCACCCCCCCCCTCTCTCTCGCTTGCCCTCCCCCCTGTGTATTATCCATTTAGGGCAAGCGAGAGAGAGTGTGCTGTCCTTTGACAAAACAAGGCTTGCCAGATAATGAAAATCAAAACCTGTTTTTCTAGCTTTTAAAGTCGTGTGATGTGTAAGCAGGAACACTTCATTATATCTTACATATGAAAAATACATAATATAGCTCCAAAACAAACGCAAACGTGTTTTTAATAAAATGTTTTTATTCACTCATAATCTGACAATTTCAGGAAGACTAAGGAAGGACTAAGGAAATTGTCATCTGTTGTTGAAGCTCTGTGAGCTCGGTGACTTTGAGACCACTTGTTATCCTAAGTTGTTTGAATTGCCACAATTCAAATAGAGAAAAAAGAGCTGACTGAAAAGATTTAAGATGTGGCTGTCAATGTGATAAAAAAACACGTTTCCTGACATTAGTTGCATTGCTTGAAAAATAATTTTATTTCGAGAGACTGGATAAGTAATTCAAGTGTTTTTTTAACTTTCTGAAAAACAACAAATAATTTAACAATATGTGCAAAAGTTTTATGATATGTCGCTGTTGTGAAAGTCTGTGGAGTGTTTCTTATTTGCCTGTCTGTCCTGGCTGTGCTCTCTCGCTCACCCCCCCCCCCCTTCTCTCTTAATTCAATTCAATTCAAGGTGCTTTATTAGCATGACAGATGGGTACAATCAGTGTTGGGTATTTACTTTGTAATCTGTGGTCCTTTTAACTGTTTTTACATCTACAGTATTGCCTTGAGATGCCGCTTTTAAAGGTGATATATAAAATCAAGGCTTTAACTTGCTTTAACTCCGCAAGTCTGAGTTCTTGTGTCTGTCCTATCTGTGCCCGAAAGTATTACAATATGTATCTTTATAGCAGTGGTGTACAGCTTTTTAGTATAGATTACTCTTTTCTAAAATGTATTTAAAAAATAAAAACCATTACAATCTAATCTTTCCACGTTTGATCCCAAGATCCCAAGAAAAATAAATCTAAACGGGGAGAAAGCTATGCTGAAAGTTTATTAAGATACTTAGAAGACAAAGATATCAATTTATGTTGCATTTGTCTGATTGTGAATCAAAAAACACATATATTTAAACATGCGTTTGCGATTTAAATCAAAACGCGATTTAAATCAATATAAATGTTTATATTGTTACGCATAGGTGACTATTCATTGTTTTTAAAATGACTTAAATTCGATCATGTTGTGATATTTAGAAATATAATTTTTTTTGGTGCGAGTGAAGTTTTATTTAATCTCTGACCCAGGGAAAATTTTTCTTTTTTCAAAGAAATGTTTGTAAAAAAAAAGTCATGGCTCCGGCTGGATTCCGGCTTGTGTTGCGGTACATGAATATAATTATATCGTTATTAATTTCTTTAAATACGCGATTCCATAGTATATTCCCTTTTAATCAAATTCTAAAAGTATGCTTGTTGACTCCGGTATCACGTTAGTTAAAGACTTCGATGCTTAAAATGTTTAGGGAGAAATGGAATACTGGTGTGTATTTTTTCTTTAAAGTACAGAGACCAGCCATATACTGTATGTTTATGTTCCAAAATTAATATCGTTTATGGCCTTCACACACGTTACAGTATGCTCCTATTCTTTTTATGCTCAGCTACTAAGATTTCACTTCAGTGGTAAAATTCCATATAAATATTCAATTCTAAAACGGGCACAGTAAAGACATTTAAATCTTTCTAAGACCGACCAATGCACCACGAGTGCCCCTGTCGGTCAACCAATCACGTACCGCGAGGCCGTAACCAATAACCTCCGGTATGTGTCTGTGACGCACACTTTCAATGGCTGCATCTGTAGGCCTCGCCACAAATGGCAATGAGAGCCGGTACAGAAAGGAAGTGGATCACCTCACAACGTGGTGTATCACTAACAACTTGGATCTCAACACCACTAAAACTGTAGATAATTGACTTCAGAAAGCACCCTCCAGCACCTTCCTCCCCTGGTAATTAAGGACATTACTGTCAATGTGGTGGAATCCTGCAAATTCCTGGGTCCTATTATCTCTAACACTCTCCACTGGGATGAAAACATTTTTCCATTATAGAGAAAGCACAGCAGAGCATGTACTTTTTGAGACATCCCGAGAAGCTTGGTATTGCGCAATCTATTCTCATATTCTACAGAGCAATTTTTGAAACTGTGATCATTTCCTTTATTGTTGTCGGGTTTGGCTCTGCTACTGCACAGTCCAAAAACCAATTGCAGCGCATTATCTTCCATCCCTCGCCATGCTTTACAAATCTAGAGCAGTAAATTCGGCCAATAAGATTGCTGCAGATTCCTCCCATCCGGGACATCACTTATTTCAAAAGCTTCCCTCCGGAAAATGCTTCAAGGTAATAAAAACCAAAACCAACAGACACTTGAACAGTTCCTTACCCAATGCCATATTTCTGCTTAACCAGCATTCTCCTCCTACAACTCCCTATTTCAGCTGAAAAACATTGAGTTAGTATTATTGCCAACTTTGTTCAGACAGTATATCTTGTAGATTTTGCACAAGAACCAGTGCGTTTTCCCAACATCTTTACATAGTTGCAGCTAACTCCTCAGACTGTACTTTCGCACATGCTCTGAACTTACCATGTGTCCTGCATATACTATAATGTGTATTATTTGTACATTTATCACTGTACTGTAAAATGTGAATGTTCTTGTGTCTTATACGTATATACTGTAATGTCTACATGTTCTGCATATCTGTACTGTACTGTGAGCACATATTGTGACTGTGTTTTTGTGACTTACAATCTTTGTATATTGTCCAAAGTAATTATGTTATTAATGTTAATGCTCCTTTTGCACCTCTATGATTTTTGTGTTGAGCAGATTCCAAATGTGCCAAGGCAAATTCCTGTAACTGACAAATACTGGAGAATAAAAGTGATTCTGATTCTGATTATTTCTGGATGTGCCTATGTCCCTCTGCCAGACATCCAGATGCTAGCAGTCAACATCCATCTTAAGGGAGAATTGATAATGGTACTGCATTGTCCTGGGAGAGATCCTTATCCAAAAGATAAAATGGTCTCCCTCACTTGCTCTCACCCAAAGACCTCTAGGTCATACTGTGGCTGAACACAGAGAAGGACCTCTTTCACTACATTCCTGTACAGGGAACAGGCTGTTTGGTCCAGGCACCCAAAGATTTTTAGAAATACTTAATATCACTTAATTCTAAGTGAAATAATAGGCCTTGTCCCTACAATTATTACACCTTGGAAATTGACACGGGGAAAGTTGAGGTGGTGCTGATCCACTTCGGACCAAACGAGGCAGAGGGGAAGCAGAAAAGGAAACACCGGCCTTTATGTATGATGGGCAGAGCAGGTGAAGCTGTTTTCTGTAAGACAGGAGAGAGTAAAGACCTTAGTGCCAGAACTGAGGCCCTGTGCTAGAACTTTGTTTTCCTGGGGGCAGAACAAAGGAACGGGGCTGCAGAGTCGGAACTGAGGACACAGACAGAGTCGAGCAATGTCTGCGGGAGGATTTCCAGTACAGAGACTGGGGAGACTGGACTGTGGGGAGTTCTTGCTTCTTCTTCCAAACAGGAACTACTGGGGACAAGTAGTTCCTGTTTGATGTACTTGCTCTGTATAGGGAAAATAATATTGAAGGACCATTTTCTTTTCCACCTACAGTAAACGGGCTGTTGAACCTCTGGTGATCGAGTGTGTCCCTCGGAGAAACTTTGTGTGTCGTAGGTTCGATGTTTTTGAGTACACAGTGAGACATGTTGTAATCACTAAAGAATAAATTGCATTTATGCAAGACTAAAGTCTGGTGCTGGACTGTGGGTGCACTGGTGGTTCTGGGAGATATAAAGACCCTACTGTGGGGGAAAAGGAGTCTTAAATGCTACAGAGATAATTTTTAAAAGCAGTTCCTGTATTTAGGGTTCGCCATCTTTAACATATGCATATCAAAATCTATCATGTTACAATAAATGTAACAGTTTTAGCCATTTTAAAATCCACATTCTTTTTATTGTAAATGAAGAAGTAAGAATTTATTCCCTGCTGAAAAGACAAAAAAAGAAACATAACATTTGTGGAGCCTTCTTCGGGTGTCTGTGGAAGGTGTTTCAGGCTCCACAGCCAAAACGTTGTTTCTTTTCTTCTCTTTTCAGCATGGAATAAATCCTTACTTGTTCCTTTGTAGCCTACGAATGCTGACGCAGCCCCTACTTGAATGGCTTTTTATTGTAAATATGTAAATGACATAAATATTGTAACAATAAATGACATAATGACATAAATGACATAAATATTGTTTAACCCAGTGAGTGTTCATTATTTCTCTTTTCATCATAGCTATCCCAGAAAACAAAGAACTCATGTGCCTCTAATCATATCAACTGTTTGGGTATATTTTTTTGGCAAAATCACTTACAAGTTAGGGCTTTTGATTATTTAATTTACTTATTGACTAATCTGCTTGGTCATTGTCTACTATTCCCTTTTTTGTAACCCCCCATTTGTAATATTATTTTGATGAGGAGTAAATCTAATGTTAAGCTCTAGTTAGAGATTTGTCCACTTTCTATCACTTTCATTGTTTAACTTGAGGAAAGGTTTTTGTTTATTGTAAATTTTAAACAGTAAAGTAATGCAACTCTTTGAAGAAAATAACATATTTTCATATTCTGTATCAGAATATTGTTAAGAACAATACTGTAATTGTACCTTTGTTACAGATTACTTTTTAAATTTAATGTAAGAGTACATTTCATAAATGATATACAAACCCAGATCAGTTCAGTGCAGAAGAAGCAGCTCTGCAGCTGCTCTCAGTCCTCTGTAGTTCCTGTTGATGAGCCCGAGCTGCTCCTGTAGAGCTGAGAGAGGTTTTTGTACAGACGTGTATCACTGTGTGAAAGGGAAGCTTACACCCTGCTGACAGTAATAATCTCCTGCATCTTCAGCCTGGACTCCTGTGATGGTTAGTTTATACTGTGACCCAGACCCACTGCCACTGAAACGGTCAGGAATCCCAGACTGACGGTTGGAGGTATAATATATCAGGAGCTGTGGAGCTTGGCCAGGTTTCTGCAGGTACCAGTTGAGATAGCTGCTAACAGACTGACTAGTTGTACAGCTGATCGAGACAGAGCTTCCTGGGAGAACAGACTGAGCTGGAGACTGAACAATCAGAACAATCTGTCCACTGGACTCTGAAAGTGAGATGGGAACAAAAAGAATTGTTAATACTTGCTTGTTATACAGTAAACATTTGTGTACGAACTTGTCTCAGAAAACACATGTGCTACATTTACATTGTGGAATTAAAACTTACCTTTTGTACTTATGATACATGTTAATATGAAGTCTAAGACAAAGACTTTAATCCTCACCTTGAGCAAAGAGCACCAGTGTCCCCAGCAGTAGAATCAGTGGCATCATTGTCCTGTGTGAGTCAGTGACTCTGAAAGGGCTGATCAGTGACTGATCCACACTGTGAGTCTTAAAGTGTTTGGAGCAGTAAGGCGGCACAGGTATGCAAATCTCCTTCCTGTTTACAAATCATGTCACAGAGAGTTAGATGAAATCTGAGCTGTGAAAACAGTTGGAGCTTGTTAGGGTTTTGTGTTGGTTTTCCTCTTTTCTTCTGCAGTCAAAGAGATATGGCTTGCTGTCACTTGGCTGTGTTATGGCCATGAGCTGATTTGGCCACCTGGTAATTGAGAAAACCTGATGAATGTTTTGGGAAATTCTTCAGCAGAAGAGCAGGAGATGGTCTTGCTCAATGTAAGTATTTACTGAGCTCAGTGTTGGGACACTCCTGCAGGGCAGACAACCTGCTGACATTTCCTTCTGTTTACGCTTACTAGAATAAGATAAAACTGCCTAAAGTAAATAGATTACAACCTGTGGTTAAATTTAAGTCTCTAAGTCTGGATGCCATAAAATGAATGGGAACCTATTTTCCTATTCGAAAATGAACTAATTAAGAAAGGTTGTTTTTAACCAAGGGATTCCTCACTCAGGAAATCATAGTTCGCTCTTAGCAAGGTACAAATACTCAGCTCCGATCTAGTCTTTAAGGATTACCTGGACAAGGACCTCTTAGCTGACCACCAATTTATGTTCTGTACCCTCTTATCCACTCTTTTCTCTCTTTCTGTTCTGGTCTCTTTTTTAACTGGCTTGTCTTCTGTCTTTTATCCTACACTTGCCAATCTTAATAATTTACCCAGAATGTAAGAAACATTGGGGACAGTAGCTATATTACCCTGCAACTCACAACTGGCAACCCACTGAAGCTCAGCAGGTATGAGCCTGATCAATAGCTGGATGGGAGACCTTCTGGAAGAGGTGTTAGTGGGGCCAGCAAGGGGTGCTCAGCTTGTGGACTATTTGGGTCCTAATGTCCCAGTATAGTAATGGGGACATTATACTGTAAAAATGGGCTGTATTTTGGATGAGACGTAAAACCAAGGTCCTGACTCTCTGTGGTCATTAAAAATCCCAGGGCATTCCTCGAAAAGAGTAGTGGTGAAACCCCGACATCCTGGCCAAATGTCCCATTGGTCCTTACCAATCATGGCCTCCTAATAATCTCCTTCTTTGAATTGGCTTCATTACTCTGTTCTCCTCCCCATTGATAGCTGATGTGTGGTGAGCGTTCTGGCACACTATGGCTGCTGTCGCATCATCCAGGGGGATGCTGTGCATTGGTGGTGGTGGAAGGGAGTCCCCATTACTTGTTAAGTGCTTTGAGTGGAGTGTCCAGAAAAACGCTATAAAGGTGTAAGCAATTATTATTATTAAGCTTCTGGTTTACTTTAGTTAATACTTTTAATGGAACTGTGCCACACATGTTGGGACATGCACAACCATGGGACAGATGTGTATGGTACAAATGGCAGCTGTAAACACCTGGAATGTAAAATTTGAGTTAAAGAATACACTGCTGTTGATTAGGAATGTTTGATAGCAGCAGTAAAACAAACAGCCCTTGAGCTATAAGTTAAAGAAAACATCAGTGGTACAGTACAAAAGACAAGGGAGGACCCACTCAAGATCTCCAGTACTGTCCTTCTGTCGTCTCTGTATTAAAATATTTCCCGAAGTAAAGAGGTAAAGTTGCCCACGATTTAAAAAAGGGATTAAATTCGTTTATTTATTTTTGAATGTTTCAAAAAAGCATTTAGAAGATGCAAAAAGAGAGAGGACACACTTATTATATTATATGTATTATATATATATTATATATATAATATATATTATATTTATTATAATTATATATATATATTATATTATATTATTTATATTATATATAAATATATTATATTATATATCCCACAGGTGGGATTCAAACCAGAAAAAAAATTCACAAACAGTCAAAGATATCCAAGTGTCCTTCAATAAGTATGATTCCCAGATTCCTTGCAGTTTAATTCTTTCTCAGTCTTGATCTTCATCTGACCATCTAAATGTTCCCATATTATACCAATATAGATGCAATATTAATAATTATATTGCTTCTCATTGCAATGCATTTCTCATTTCATTTTCACTGTGCAAAGTGTAATTTGACAAATGTATAGATCTTTTGCAAATATAATATAATAATTTTCAGAAGAAATCAGGGATGTAAAAGTTGTCCAATTTATTCATTCGTGAGTACAGGTAAAGATAGCCACAGTTAAGCTTTTATTAACTGCCCTGTAATGTTGTGTGAAAAGTGAGTTGTTTTGAAAAGTACATGAGGATAAAATATGCCCAGTGTGAGAGGAGATAGGAGACAAGGAGATTAGCCTGATAGAGCTGGAGAGAAGAGGAAGAAGACTGATAGGCTGGAACCCAGTCACGCCAGGTAGAGACAGAAACAGAGCAGCTCAGTGATATTGATACTGTTGATGTTGGCAATGAGCACCCTCTTGTGGGCATTGCAAGAGCTTTTTAAGTGTAATAGTGTGATGGGCTGGAGCCACAGGTGTTGGTGTAGACAGCATGATGAGTGAGGAAACAGGCCTTCATTGATAACAGATTATAAGATATCACTTTAAGATAAATGAATTATATACTAGAAAACCTTAATTATACAGCTTTGATGAACACATATGTTACATCGCCAAAATGGCTCAGTCTAGGAGCGAATGGGGACTAACATATGAGCCAAGGTTTAACAGACAGAAATGCACCCCCAGCTATGTGTACGATGGTGGAAAAAACTAGGAAGTAAAAAAATCAACTAACTACACTATTCCACAACCCATGTATCCGAGAAAGAAGCAAAGCCAAAGAAAAGTCTTTACCAAGCTATCTTTCTAATCTGTACTAAACTAAGCTATAACGGAAAAAAATAAACAAAACACAGGTTCCACAACAATCCCAACACCACAGCTAAGAAAACAAGTCTGACACCTCATTTTCACCGTTCTTCTTCTTACACCTCACTTCAAACTCACCTGAGGAAGTCCTGTACCGGCATTTAAAACTGGACCGCTCTCTTCAACCAATCCAGAGAGAGAGACTTAATTTAGGCATACGCCTGACACGGATGTCGGAAGGGACGAACCATGGAATGGCAGGAGATCATAAAAGACCCTATGCATAGCGGAGAAATGGGGGTTAGCCTGGGTTCAGGTGTTCAGGACATCCCGTATAGAAACCTATGCCCTCAGGTCAAGGACAGGAGTGACCTGGTGCTAGGCGGGTCTCAGGACATCCGAACCTCAATGCTGAGCAGGGAGCAGAGCAGAAGCAGGAAGTAAATAGGCTACACAACAAGACACATGAATAATCATAGGGAACTAGGAACAGGACAGGAGAGCAGCACCCTCTAGCTGTAGGTGTGACAACGCCTACTTCCAAAAATGGATTCCTGCATGGGAGAGCGACTGCAATCCGAAGGGGTATAAGCTGGGTTCCCAATACCCCCATTTAATGAAATACAGGGGAAACTTAAAAAAAACATGCATTTTAATGCCAATTACATATCATCTTTGAGCAGTCTTTTTACTGTACATTCACTTTCACATTTTTGTTTGGCTGTGCAGTGCTGATTTTCAGTGACCCCACACACATGAGTACAATTGTGGGAAAGCTGAATCTGTTAACTTCTAGTTAAAACACATTAAGTAATCTACTTATCTTGCTTGAAAATGTGGCTTTTCTACCATCCTCTAGTTACTGTACATGGATCTCACAGACTCAAAACCAAGTGAAATACAGCTTATTACATTTTTCCACATATTGTGCATTATTACAGCGACCTGATTTGGTGTACCTGTGTCGTGAGATCTCTTATCCCACTCTGTGCTTCAGAAACATTATGTACTTGATTATGATTGCTCATTTTTGGACCATCCATTAGGATGATCCACATCAGCAACAGGAAAGCTGTAGGGAGTTTTTCATTACACATTGAGGGGGCCCCCTGGTGGCGACGAGTCCCTAGGCAGTTGCTTTGTTTGCCTGTGCCCTGTGCATATTATCACATAGATCAATGCTTCTGGACAAGTAGTGCATTAAGCACAGGAGTCCTGCTCAGACAGAACAAGGACAACAGGGCTGGACAAGGTGCAGGAGATGATGAGACACAATCAAGCTGAACCCTTAATCCACTTAACACAGCTGGATGAAGTAAGGAGTGACTCTTCAGAGCAGCACTTGACACTGCATGTTCAGAGGGAGCAGGATAATAACTGCCCCGATGGTCACTCCCAGGTCAGAGGGTTAATAATAGGAAGGAGAATTCCTGCTTTTATACAGCACCTTTCATGCCAAAGGATCCTTCACACACAGGAGGGACCCACTGCACTGAAGATCAGCACCAGCTGGGAGACAAGCAGCAGCCATTCTGCACCAGCAGCCCCACTACACAGCAGATTCTGGGGAGAGGAGAGTAGCAGCTATACCATCACACCCCTACTGACTGAGCAGACAGGAGCTCAATTTAAACCCTCATCTGATGGGCTGGTACTGTACTTCTTACAGCAGAGTGTCTATGGTCACCACACTGGGGCAACACCCAGGCAACACTGGCTAAATACATAGTACAGGTATTCAGAGTAGAATTAAAATGAGATTAGTGTGGTCTTCTGGACACTCATTAAACTGTTTTTTTAAATTATGGTTAATAAAACAATGAAGAAAGATGTGAAGATGGGGGTTTGAATTTAATCCTTTCTGTATGAGGTTTAGACTTCTAAGTCACAAGCTGGGGTTTATGGCAGGAAAGGGGGTTAACTGATAAGGATTGCAGATGCAAGCTAGGAACCCCCCTGGGTGTAATCTTAAACTGACCATTTGGCCAGAACATCGTAAACTGGCCAAATACCATGAACCCCCCTCTTTACCATCAGACCGAGTGACGTCAGAAACAGAGAAGAAGACACTATATACCCCAAAAGTTTGTAACAGTACGGGGAACAATACTTCAGTTTTGTTGTTTCTTGCGGGAAACAAGACTTCGGCTTTATTGTTCCTTGCATGCAATAAACTCATCTGTTTTACTTCATCTCGGGATCAAGAACCTTATTCCTTCTGTTACAACAAATTTGGCGTAGTCGACAGGATGCTCCAGAAGGCGCGGAACTTCCCATTGGCAGGAGAGACGGTCAGCGCGCACATTACTAAGAGGTAAGGACTCCTCTTTTATTTAAAAGTCCCGACTCTCTCTGACCAATTGGGAAGTCTCTGCTCCCTGCGAGAATCGCCCGAGATGACAGAGTAAACGTAAGTTCCTGAATTCCTCTGGCCCGGGGAAGCCACTGGTGTATGTAAGGGGTTGTTTGCTGTAAGCCCAGAATTTGGTCTGGCAGGCGGTCCGCAGTATTGTGTACAGGTGTTCGAAGCTGGTGTATGCCTTAATTGCGCGTGGAGTTTTTGAACGGGTTTTGGACCCTTACCTCGAAGTTCAGGACTGGTGTGGGCCTTAATTGCGCCCGGAGTTCTGAAGGTCAGAACTGGTTTGGGCCTTAATTGCGCCCGGAGTTCTGTGGCTCGGGATCGGTGTGGGCCTTAATTGCGCCCGGGGTTCTGGAGCTGAGTGGTGCATTAAATGCACGTATAATCCAGGATTGGTGTGGGCCTTAATTGCGCCCGGGGTCCTGAGATTAGCTACGCCTTGATCGTGCACGGATTGGCGTGGCGTGGTTTTTTTTTTTAAAGGAAACAGGAGTAGAAGAGATATATATGTATGTATGTTTTTGGTGTTTTCCTTGTTTGTGAAATACATATACACACGCACGACACTAACATAAACACACCTCATAATAAAAGAGCAAAGCATTAAGTAGCAGGATTTAAAGGACGTTGAGA
Organism: Lepisosteus oculatus; assembly: GCF_040954835.1. Classification (NCBI taxonomy): domain Eukaryota; kingdom Metazoa; phylum Chordata; class Actinopteri; order Semionotiformes; family Lepisosteidae; genus Lepisosteus; species Lepisosteus oculatus. Next base: position 9,840,811 of record NC_090713.1, read on the forward strand.
CCTGAGAATCGCCCTGATTGAGCTCAATGCATAAGTCCATCCCGGGGCAAAAGCAGCGATGCTGGCGTTCTGGGGATGGTGAATTACTGATCAAGAAAGGGGGTTTTCGAGGTCTCGTCCCTTACCTGTGAACAGTGCGGTGTAAGTCCTCTCTAAAGTCTCTGAGGGGTATTTAGATCTGGAGGTAACAGACGCCCTTGGCTGAATGAGTGTAGGAATGCACAGGTTTTTCAAGTGAAAGCATCCCCTTACTGTATGAGCTGTTACCTCACACACGACAAAAGTAAAAGAGACCGAACATGTGTGCTAACTGATGGTTTGAGAAAGTGGTGGAAGGGTCTGTTTATATATCGGAAAAGTGTAAATTGACGGAAAAGAAGGAGAAAAATATGGGAAAAGCTGAGTTTGTCAGAGGGAGTTTGGGGCGAAGACGCCTGTAAAGAAAGCATATGAGTATTGATTGGCAAAAGCACAAGCATGTAGCTTCCACCCTGGTGCACGGCCGGCACCAGTGGTGGCAGATACATAAGAAAAAAAAAAGAAATTGGGATGTGACTTCTTAAAAGTGTGTTTATGGGAAAAACAAAAACCCAAAAGAAAAGATACTTTACTCGCTACGAAAGAGTATGAACAAAAGCGAAAAGAGGCAGTGCAGGAGAATCAGAAACTAAAGGAAGAATTAGTTCCTGGTCGCACTGCACTAGTTAATGTGTTACAGCCGTCAACTAAATTATATCCTGCTCTCCCATAGGGGAACAGACAGGCAGGAAATAAAAATAATTGGGATCAATTCTCACAGTGACTATATGGAGAGGGGGGGACTGGGTGGGATGACACCTGGAACGAGTGTGATAGAGACGGAACAAGGACTCCCTTCTTAAAGGGAGGGCGCCCGCAGACCTGTACTCTCACCCTAAGTGGGAAAGGACTTGATGTAGCGGGGGCTGGCGCTGTTGATGACAGCGTCACTCTAACTGTCTCGCACCCTGTCGAGGGGGTCCGCACTCGCACCTACCTTCCCTGATTCCCCCATACGATCAAATCCAAAACCGGAAGATATTGACCGGTGGGCTAAAGTACCGCACCTGAAATTAGAAATGCAGCGAACCTGGAGTGCGCTTCAGGAATTAAAAGGATTAATGTAGAAGTAAAACAAGAATACAGCACATTGTAGTACGAAGAGAAAAATATATTCTCGATGTGTATGTGTGTTTTATGAATTTGTGTGCGGGCATGTATGTGTGTAACTGTGAGTTTTGGTATACTAAATGACGGTGTGAGTGTGTTTAGCCAGCGGGACTGGCTAGAGACGTAACTAAAGAGACTTGACGAAAATCAACTTAAGGAGATTGGAAAATATAAGAGCGTCTGAAACGTATAAGTACAGGACAGGTGGACGTAAAAATAGTTAAACAGTTTTTGTATTTTTATACAATTATTTGCAATAGTGGAAACAATTTGGTTTTATTCGAATGTCTCAAAACCAGACATGCTGAAATGCTGTAGGTTTAGAATCGAGACTGGGGAGAATAACGTCTTGTGAGAAGATCTGTTTACCTAATGATTAGATCCTGTAAATCCCTTGTAGCCTCCCTAAGTCTGTCCCAGTCCAGTGGTTAAAAATGTACTGTTAATGGAGTGTTGGTTTCTCTGTTAGGGGATACTGGAGCACTACTGTCATGCTTGTTTCACTCCTCTGTTCAACAGTGTGCTATAGATTAATGTATATGGGAAGACGGCAGGAGGCCACAGGAGTATTGGGACAGCAAGTTGAGTAACAGATTTTAATGGGTGGTTTTATTCCGGATCTATTGGGGTGGAATATTATGCATTACAAAGAATGACTATCCAGAACAGGGTATCACGTGGCTTCAACTGACTGTGATCACTCAGTATGTTGATGGTATTCTGAGTGCTTCCCCTGATGAGGAAACCCACAAGTCTGAGTTGCTTCAGCTTTAGAGTGTCTAATAGAAGCAGTTATGATAAGGCCCTTTTGTGTCTAGCATTGTGAAATTTTAACAGGGCCTGGGTGCAATGTTTTTACGGGGTGAGCACAGCTCTTAACAGATCTGCTTAAGGGGGGAGTGCAGTACAAGGACAAGATTGCCTTGTTTCCCGCAGCAAAAGCCGCCTGTAATAATTTGAAACAAGCTCTCTTACAGGTGCTGAGACTGGGGTTTCCTCAGATTGATCAACTATTCCTTTGTATTATTGCAAGTTGCTGACAGAGGCCACCCAAGGAGCCCGCGAGCAGGTCCTGGAGGCGTGGGGACCACCACCTGAAGGAGGGGACAACCTAATCCCAGGAGAGTGGGTGTGGATCAGGAAATTTCCTTCACAGGTTCTCCAGCCCAGGTGGGATGGACCCTACCAGATCCTGTTGACAACCGAGTCTGCGGTTCGAGTGGAAGGAAAAGATCGTTGGATCCACGCGTCACACTGCCGACGAGCCTCATCCCCAGTTGCAGACTCAGAATGAAATCATTTCTGTTAATAACGATAATTGTTGCTGTAGGACTATGTTCTGCAGGGATTAATGATCATCTCTCCCACAAAGGAGAACATGGAATTAATTCCTTTTTAGGCCTCTCCTATCTGACAGCTAAGAAAACCAACCAAAGTGCCTGCAGGGTGTGTGCCGCATTAACCAAATATGTACTGGGAGGACTTCCCATGGGGGCCATTCCTTGGCGTCTTGAGGAAGTCATGGGCATGATCATTTGGAGGGATAATTTAGGAGATTTTAATATAACAAACTATGGGGGTTGCCATAACACGACTTTAACCTGCACAACATTACAATATCTACAGGAGCGAGGCTTAGAGCCCACGAGTTTCACAGGCTCTTACGCTCCTAAATATAACAGAAGCCACCATAAATATAAATACACCACCATACCTGACTCTAAATAAGGAACGTGAGGGAAACATATGTTTTCAGCATGCTAATGGTCTGCACTTGGTTGGATGGAGTCGTTGCAACCTTATCATCGCTGCAAATATATCCACCTCTACCTTTCAAATTCCAGGATGGGATCGGCACACCCCACAATTCGGTATAAGCTTCTTATTTTCAGAGCCATGGGGAGCGCCAAACAGAACATATTTCATTTGTGGAAAACGAGCCTTTTAACTTTACAAAATGACAACAATTAAAAATACACAAGATATACACAATGAAAATACACAGCAGAGGAGACAGTAGATGGGGTTACTGAAATCAGTTGTGTCAGGATAGGTAGTTTTAACACACTCCCTTGTGTTCTAATTAGTCTAGTAATTGTGAGAAACTCCCTAGAGTAAACTAGTGTGAGTTCGAAGATGGCTGACCTACGAACAAACTACTAAATAATCCTTCAAGTACAAAGTTAAGTTAAACACAGTCCTTGTGTTACGTTCAACTATGTTTAAGATGTAAATATAAACAAACCCAAAAGGCAACAAGTTTGAGCAAAGGGGTATAAACAGAGCCAGGTAAGCAAAGGCCCTTCTAAACAAGAAGGTTTTAAGCTCTTTGAAAGAAGGAATCTTGATTCCTTGTGATTGGAGGTAATAATAATAATTATAATAATTGCTTACACTTATATAGCGCTTTTCTGGACACTCCACTTTACAGGTAAGGGGGACTCCCCTCCACCACGACCACCTGGATGATGCGACGGCAGCCATAGTGGGCCAGAACGCTCACCACACATTAGCTATTAGTGGGGAGGCAGAGAAATGAAGCCAATTCATAGAGGGGGGATTATTAGGAGGCCATGATTGGTAAGGGCCAATGGGAAATTTGGCCAGGACACCAGGGTTACACCCCTACTCTTTTCAAGAAACGCCCGGGGATTTTTAATGACCACAGAAAGCCAGGACCTCGGTTTTATGTCTCATCCGAAGGACGGCGCCTGTTTACAGTATAGTGTCCCCATCACTTTCCTGAGGCATTAGGACCCACATAGACTGCATGGTGAGCACCCCCTGCTGGCCCCACTAACACCTCTTCCAGCAGCAACCTTAGTTTTTCCCAGGAGGTCTCCCATCCAGGTACTGACCAGGCTCACACCTACTTAGCTTCAGTGGGTTGCCAGTTGTGAGTTGCAGGGTGATATGGCTGCTAGTGACCTCAACGGGCATAGGGATGGCTACACACAGTGCCATGGAGGCCAAGGCTTCGGTGCTCGCAATGACGATGGCAGCCGCATCCTGGATTTCATGGAGACACACGACCTCACTGTGGCCAGCACCTTTTTTAAGAAGAAACCGGTGCACTTGATCACCTACACATCTGGCGGGCGAGCAACCCAAATCGACTTTTGGCTACTCCAGCGGTGAGACCTCAAGTTGCCGACCAATGTGAAGGTGATCCCGTCAGTCAACATTGCCCCTTAGCACCGCCTCCTTGTGTAGCGGCAATGCTTGTTAATAAGACAGAATTAAGTGTTGCTGTGCTTTCCCAAATGAGGCCCCATCTCTCTCTTCATCTCTGTGGTGCAGCCACAGAGAAACTATTCATGCAGGCTGATTTAAGGTGTTTACTTCTGATAAGGGACAGCTCCCAAATGGGGATGCACTTAGCTAAGCCTGGCTATCATGATCAATGGTCATCCATTGGCGCCTAAAAGTCTACAAGATTCCAAGGGAGAGCCTCATCCAAGTGGTTTACAACCTCAAGGTCAGAGGGCATGGTTACTCATCATCAACCAATCAGGAACTGGTATGGCCGAGTAACCCACGTGGGTCTCTGATGCCCATGAAACTTTCAGCCAATGAACGAGCTGAAGTTCCTCCAGGTAAAAACAGGCAACACAGAGAGCCTGGAGAGAAATTCTAAAGACTATTCTAAGGAGAATTCCAGGGGTGCAAGACAAATCCAGGGCAGGACGGCCCAGGAGCAGAAGGCTCCCAAGGGCAGGTCATTCTCGCAGCGCGCCTCCTGACCATCCTGAGACTCAGCCCGGACAACCACGGAACGGCCAGTGTGTCTGAGTGCCAGAACTTTCCTTTGTTCTAAGAGTCTAGAGCAGAGGTTGCCAGAGAGTAACCAGAGGATCCACCCGAGGTTAGCACCAGCAGCAGGCCTCGTGAACAAGTCGGAACTGTGGACAGCTGAATCAGTATTCAGAACTAACGCTTTATCAGGAACGAACCGGTCTTCTTCCTGACCTGCTGGGACCCACAGTCATCTTTTCTCCTGTGCACAAACTAACTGGTTCCAGCCAAAACTAACTAGCCAGTTTTCAGAGAGCATCAGCAGCGCACAGTCACAAGCAGCACAGCACAGCCTGACATGGAGCCAGAGAGCGCGGATTGGACAGCAACCAGCCTGCAACTGCTTTTTTGTGCCTCCAGGAGATCTGAATCCCCAGAGATTGGATGAGTATTCAACTTCACTGCATTACAGCTCGAGAAATCAATTGTTATCCCAACCAGTTGATATCAATTTAATTCCTAAGAGTTATGTACTTGTTTTGAGTATCTAATGTAGAAGTTATAACCAAGTCCATTTACGAAATGGTCTAAATGAATGATATACCGAAATTATGTCCTCTTGATATATGTAACTCTTCGTAACTGACTGAATATATATACCTTTTGTATTCTGATAACCCTCACGATAAGATCTGTTAGGTTTACATGCATATTTAATGTATTAATAAATGTATTCTTGTGTATCAGTACCTGTGTGTGTGCGTTGAGTTATATCGCATGGTTGGATTCTAAGGCCATTAAAAGAATCAGTTTCGTGATTTACTTCTACAATTAATAATTGTCCCAGTAAATGCCCAAACCCCTACAGAACTGGTGCCTCGTGAGAGCACACAACATTGGTTTCAGTTACCTTCTAAATGCCAGCCAGACCACCACTGCTGCTGTTGTGCCCTTTTAGAATGCCCCTCACCTAGATTGCTGCAGTAAAATACTTGGGTGGATCGATGCCCTTTCTTAAAAGCGAATGACTTGGTGATTTTTGATGATCTGAGACCTTGTGTTTCAAAATGGGGTCACGCTTGTCTTGACTGCTTAGATAAAATGACCAAAGAACGTAAAAGCTGCTCAGAGACACAAGAAAGATTATAAACGAGAAGGCTAGTGGGCCCAACAAGTTGTGGGTTAAAATCCCAACTAGACCACTGCTGTTGTGCCCTCTTAGAATGCACATCACCCAGATTTCTCCAGTAAAATGCTTGGCTGGGCCAATGAGCTGTCTTAAAAGTGAACTAGTTGGAGATTTTTGATGATCATAATTGCACATTCAGCCTCTTCTTGAATAGACCTGTCTTAAACACCACAGCTGTGACAGCTTGTTCCATGCACCTACATTTCTGTGTGTAAAGAGTTACTTCCTGGTCTTGATGCTATAAACATTCTTTCTAGTCTGTGGTGGCTCAAGCCAAGGCTTTGTCCAGGGCCTCTCCTAGGAGTGAGAATTGGAGACACCTGGCTTAACTGCCTGGACAGTGCCCTGTATGACTGGAATGCCACTAGAAATCATGTGATAGGTCCAGTGAGCAGGGAACTAGGACACTGCCCAGGGCCCTTAGGCCACCAGGGGGCCCCCTCATTGTGCAACACAACATCTTTCTAATCAACAAGTTCTAAAGTGAGCAAAAAAAGTCCCTATAGTGGCTTCTGTTGTTGCTGTGACTTATCCTAAAAAATGGCAAATCATAATAATGATCGTAATGCTTCCGAAGCACAGAAAAAAAGAGTGGGATAAGTGATCACAAAATAGAGGTACACTCAAAGTATTATAATAATGTATAATATGCATGATAATGTAATAATTTCATTCTGTTTTGTGTTTGTCAGATCCATGTAATTAGCAAGCCATTTCAAGTCCCAGTCAATGCTGAGGGACAATCTTTTTTCCAGTTATATAATGTAAGTTGTTTATACTGTTGACTTGTATTAATTTTAAACTGTATTATAGCATATTAAATATTGAACTAATTAAAAAGGAGGTATATTTTACAGAAGCAAATTGCTCAGTTGTATATATAAAAAAGAGTTTATTATTATACCATAGCTTGTGAACATAATGTGCTTCTTTCAGGTTTACTGTATTTAATCCTCTTACTTAATTAGTGTGGACTGTAGTTCAAAACATGTTAACTGACAGCAATTTTTAGTGTAAAAATACTTAGCACTTCAAAAACAGAATTGCCTTGCATGAGCACTATGCAATATGTTCATTAAAATGCTTATTAAATCTTAAACGAAAGACCTCACTAAAATGCACACTGAATATCAAAAAGCCATGTTACAAAGGGTAAGAAGAGGTACAGTACAGAGCAGAACTGTTTAATTATAATTAGACTCTGGGCTCATGTTTGGATTTTTTTTTACTGTACCAGGTGCCAGCAATGGTTTATTGCTTCTATTTTCACACAAAAGGGGCAGGGTAATTAAAACTGTTAGCCAACCTTTTAAACTTCTTCTAATGGAGAGAGAATGAACGCTGGATGTGCGTTTCTTTCTGCACATCCACGGCATGTGGATGTGCAGGATGCCGTTGAAGGATAAGGCCATGCTTGCCCTGAGCCTGTGGAGAGCGTCCAGGCAAGCCAGCCAGGAGCCCAGTGCTGTCACTGCCCAGCTAGTGAGGACTCAGCTCATGTCTTGTTTCCACAGCACTGCTGCTGGTGTTCAAGCCCTCAGGATATATTCACAAGCCATCAGGCTCTGAAGACCATCAGCAGCGAAAACACGTTTTTTTTACGTTTTTTTACATTTTGTGTGAAACGTAAAAGTGCAGAAGAAAAATAAAGAAAGGAGGCTGATGAGCCAACGCAGGATGAATAGTTTACAAAATGAAAAGAATACATAAGGAAGAGAGACAAAAACGAACAAGACAGAAAGGGGAAAATGAGAACCGCCGTCTCGTAGTACAGGGAAGCAGGAAAAACAAGCTTTTGTTTAGAGAGCTGCGACCGCTCGCATAGAGATTGGAGCTCTAATGACAGAGCAACGATAGTGCAATTCAAAGAAACTAAACAGGGCATCTAATTAACAAGATGATGAAAAAGGTTTGGTTTAATTGAAGGGCATCCTGATCGAGTTGTAGTGATGGGTATGGGGCCTGGGGCGGATGCTGCCGTTGCCAGGGGCAACAGGAGGATGCAAATTGTGCCCTGCTGGATGTGACAATGTGTGAACCAGTGCAGTGACGGTTCAGGAGTTTGTGTGCTATTAAACTGTTTGATAATAAGCACTACCAGAAAGATGGTGTTAATGAATAAAACATGTTAGTAACAGCTCAGGTACATGAAACAGTATTTTGCTCCCTTAAACATTGAAAATATTTTAGAACTTATCTCCTTCCCACCAGCAGTTCTTCATTGCAAAGTACTGACGCAGGCTAAACCGATGGTGTACTATATAAATTACCAGTTGCGTTCTGTGAATTTCTATTATATTAATCACAACACACTTAGATCTAAAAAGTGTTTTATTTAGAGCCAGAATAACATACTGTAGCTGTCAGATTTCCTGCTTAATATGTAGATTTGCACGATAATGGATATTTGCACATATTGCAATTCTACCAAAACAGAAACATGCATGTTTTAAAAGGTTTCGAAATTTATTTACATGAAGAAATGGGGGGAAAATGCCAAACAGGGCAATAGGCAAAGTTATAAAATGTAATACAATCTCTCCATTAAGTGCATGATCAAGGTTGCTGAGTCACCAGACAAGCAGATTTGCTTCTCAGTCTGAAGCCAGAGTTGCAATGGGAAATATACTGAGCTGTTTCCAGTGTGTGTCCTGTCATTGTACACTATGGGACTGTCAGAGAAACACAGAAGAGAAAGCTGATGAATGCTGAGTTGATAACAGAAGAGGAAGGAGCAAGAACTTCTATCAACCAAAACTCAGAGACAAGAGAAGCAAAGCTTTCAGTGCCAGCAAGAGAGAACACAGACCCTACAGTGTCTCGGACAGAACTACAGAACAGGCCTGGGCCACTTAGGAATCTGGACTAGAGAGCAACTCCATCCCCACTGAGCTCACACAGCACAGAGACGAACAGGAGAAAACTCCAACAGAAGATAATCAGCAAAAACACAAACAAGCAGTCTTGGCCAACAATGACAATAACTTCAAAGGAGGAGAAAGAATGAAAGAGTTGGAGGACAGGGATGAGGAAAGGACTCCTAAAGAAAATAAGGACATGGGAAACAAGGAGAAAGAGGGAGAACCTACAGATAACAATGAAACACCAAAGGACGAAAATAAGCAACATGGTGAAAATGGTGCCAGGGGTGAGGATGAGATTGAAAAAAACAAAGAAAGAGCCAGTAGACAAAATGTTGTTTGCAACACAATTGACAAAGGTGAGGAAATACAGGAGATGTAGAGCAGGGCACAAAAAGAGGAAAAAGACATTGGTGCCAGCAGAAAGAAATGCTGATGTTTTTTTTAAATAATGACAAAGGTGAGAGCAGAGTGTCATAAGATAGCGAGGAAGTGACACCTCACAGCACTGAACCCCTCTTGTTGCCCGAATCACAGAAACAGAGAACACTCTGCCCTACTGGAGCTTCACAGAGCCCTGTTCCTGCCACACTGCTCCTTCACCAACAGGAGAATGATATGGAGAGACAGACGACAGGAACGGAGAAGCAGGAAGTTAGAAATGAGTCTGAATGTATTGACAGTAGCCAGGAGAAATAAGCAAAAGATGCAGGACAAATATGTGCTACAGCAAACACACTCAGAGTAGAAGATATGACAAAGGATGGGATGGGAAGACAAATGTAGAGCAAACATAAATTCAGCAGTGTGCAGACCAGACACAGGAAGAAGGATTCCAAGTCCCTGTGAAGCCACTGCTGTTCTGCAGCAGGACAAAGGGAAAAAGAAAGAGACGGCACCAAAGGCAGGAGGGAGAAATATCAGTGATGACTCAGTATCCCCACAGACCTCCAAGGTGAGGTCAAGTACCCCAGACAGAGGCAGACAGAGTCCTTCACTTTCCTCTGAGCCCCAGACATAACAGAGGAGAAGGAGCACTCAAAGCACGAAGGAAAAGAGAGATTTAGTGGCAGAAATGCCAGCAGCTCTCCCACCTGACAAAACACCTGTCGATGTGGAACAAGATGGCTGGTCAAACGTACTCAAGTTGAGCTGCTCCTGCTTCCCCAGAGCCCAGCCAGCACCGCAGGGGAAGGATCAGGATCAGAAAAAAAAGAGAAACTTAGTGGAAGTAGGGGCTGCACCTCCCCCATCATAGAGAACACCAAATAATTCCTGCACCATGGAGACGCAGTTCAATTACCCTGCTGAGACAGAGGGATAAAGGAAAAGAGGGAGAAATAAAACTGACAAGGAGGAGAAAGTGTTGCAGAAACAAATGAGCAGAGCAGCTACTGTACGTTGACACCTGAGTTCATCAAACTGACAACAGGCTTCCACACTGGGGCTGGAGAGGTCCTCTGACCTCACAGCCTGGGCTAAGGAGCAAGGGAGCTGGGGAGCACGTGTCTTCGTCCCCAGAAAGCCACTCCAATGCAGCTCACAGGGGGATATTGACAAACAGGAGCGCAGAGACTTTCAGGAAGCAAGAGGTCACGTCTCCTGTGAGGCAACAGTCTTCAACTCAGGGGCAGCAGCAAAGTTCAGACACAGAGTGGGTCCCCACTGGTGGGTTCATTCCAACATTTGTTTTCTGGAACAGTCAGATGAGGGGCAGAGGGCGGAGATGGTCCTCCTGCCCTGTCCAGGTCACACCCTGCTCCCAGGCTCTCCCTTGCACCCACACAGACAGGGAAACAGAACACAGGCAGTCAGGGAGTGACCACGGACCATGGCCCACGAGACCAGCAGACAGGAGATCTAGTGCAGGATCAGTAGGTGTGCAAGTAGGAAACAGTGGAACTCAATACATCCATAACCAGACAGGCGAAGCCATGACCCGTCAAGGCATTAAACAGCAGAGAGCAGAAGCCTACCTGACCTCCTGTGACGCACTGAAACGACAGTCTGGCCCCGGTGGGAAGAAAACTCACGAGTGAAACTCCCGCCCAAATTGCAACGGGGGGGGACTCATTGAAATGTTAACTTTCAAATTATTTTAGAGGTGGTAGATACTGATCTAAACTATGAAGAAACACATACAGTTATTAGGTAAACAGTAAATGCAACCCTAGTGTAGATTCTTAAGGAGGGAATAAAATCTTACTGATCCTAAACTTCAAGGTGCCAGAAATATAGATATTAATGACATTTAATACATGGCATTTTTTAAAAGGGATTCTGATTTTTCCTATTCAACCAATGCAATCTGTATCCTACGGATCATAAACTTCAATTTTATTTATGTCAGTCAACATTATCTTGTCATGTAGCTATAGCTACACAGGTATAGTACACTGTGCAATTGATTATCTTTATAATTATTTAGTGCAATGATTTTGTATTAAACATTGTATAGATGAAAATAAAACAGCTTCATTACTTTAAACATACACTATACTCCGCCCTTCATACAGTGTGAATTCATTTCTGGTCTCATCTGAGGTATTTTTGCATTGGAAGAGAATTCAGGTAAAGTGTGCTTTCTTCTGAAGCAGCCTACAGGATACTGTACACAGTATCTCCTGTTGAGTCCTATGTTTCTCCAGCACACAATGCAGTGCTTCCCGGTGTACCCAGCTCAGGAGAACAGCCTATGCCGTTATATATGGAGACATCAGTTCAGGCAGCGTCACCCAATCATGGCACGGGTATATCTAATAATTCCATCCACGTGGATGAATTTGTTTGGCCCTCACTGATATTGTGTTTTAATGTCCTGCCTTGCTTAAATTTCTCTTCTACTTTATTTTCTTAAGTCATTTTTGCTTGCAGTTATATCACCCTGCAGCTCTCAACTGGCTACCCACTGAAGCTCAGCAGGGTTGAGCACTTATAGCTGTTCATAACGGATCCATCATTACTTTTATCTCTAAATCCCACACAACTGATCCTAATGCTTATCATTATTCTGTTTTATATTTGCTAAAAATTGCAAGATTTCATTTTGACTAAACCCCAGTCAAAAGTAGATCCATACAAATTCTGCAGCGTTGGATATTGAGACCATCATTAAACCAGCCAAGCTCACTGTAGCTTCTAAATGTGTTTAGTGAACAACATAACAGGTTGTACATACACTGACGTAAGTATTGCTATTTCTTAAGTACGAGAACAGTATCTCGTAATTACAAGATAACAAATTATTTTTGTGTTGAATTAAGTGTCCTTCTTTCAGTTGGGTAAGCTTGATTAGCATGAAACAGCACATGGTCATTGTTATGATTTCTCTGTTTTTATCAAAACCCTCAACTCATTCACTTGTGGTTATTTTGGGAACATTTTGACATGTTTCTATTAACTACATTGCTGTTGATATTGTAGCAATAGACAGAATGAAACACTTGGAGTTTGTAATGTAGGGCACTCTGAATGAGTTAAAGATTGATGCAGGACAAATAAATGATTTCCCTCAAGCTATACTGTAGTGGCAGTACAGTAGCAGTTTGAAATTATTCATTGTAGTTAATAAATCATTTAGCTTTGTACATATTTTGATATTAAGAAATATCAACAAATTCAGTATAGTGTCCATAATATTTGCTATTTTAGTTTTTCAAAGAAAATTCATCCCAACAGCTGGGTTTGAACCCCTGACCTTTCACATGTAAGGCACATGCCTAAGCCCCAGACCTACACACTGCTTAACACCATCAGCATGTTGCAGATGTTTACAAAGAAAGTGTATTACCATGCTAAATTGAGCTATATTTATATAATTATATTGTTATTAATTTACATGATTCCATATTATATTCCATATTAATCAAATTCTAAAAAGTATGTGTGTTTTTACTGTTATAACGAGCGCAAATATTCATAGAAAGGTTAAAACATTATAACGTTTTATGAAGTATATAAACTTATTATAGTCAGAAGGAGTAAAAACGTTTCCAAAATAAACACAATATGTAACCGAATACAATACTTTAATGCTTAAAATGTTTAGGAAAAAAGTGGATTACTGGTGTGTATTTTTTATTTAAACTACCAATACCAACCATATACAGTTTACATAATATATTTATGTTCCTAAATTAATATTGTTTATGACCTTCAGACATGTTATGCTCCTCTTCTTTTTAGGCTCAGCTACTAAAATTTCCCTTTTGTTGTAAAATTCCATATTAATATTCAATATTAAGTGGATTTAAACATGTACAGTAAAGAGATTAAATGAAGCAACCAATTACACACGTACATCGCCTGTCGGTCATTTTGGCCAGCCAATCACATACTGTGGTATAATGTGCTAAACTGCAGATAATTTCACGCAGTATGGGGTTTTACCATGCATTTTGAATGGGTGCATCTGTATCTAGTGCTTCTGTTTCTACTAGATTATCTATATAAAAATCCTTTATTATACTGTACATAGATTACAAGACAAGGGTGTTCTCTTCCCCCCTCTTCTTTTTAATCTTAATGACATCCAGGGAGTCAGTCCTAATGGCAAATATAAAATATTTTTTTTATGAGGACAACAATTTAATGACACTAACAAATCCTAAATCTCGAGAGCTTCTTGTTCCAGATCACCCAAAAAGACCAGACTGGAGCTACTGTAAGTACAGTACTGAACAGAGCTTGCTATTCTCTGTTTTCTAGGGAAGTCTGTTTTCCTGTGTAAAGAATCCTTTGGTTAATAAATGGCCTCTCCTGGCTGGTGAGTGCATTTTTAAAATGGAGAGATTCAGCAGGTTCCCTTCATTTAGTGGCATTTGGGTTTACAGTGAAAGATTTAACCTCAGGTTGTATTCTGGTTAGTTTAGAAGACTTATCTTTTATTTTGGGATATTGTAGACATTATAAAAATTCTTGATAACTTTAGGCCTCTGAGACACATTATTTGAAAGTTTGTACATACAATAGTATAACTTGTGTGAGGTATGTTTATACTGTGTGTGCGTTAGTGTGTGCATTGTCATTATTAATAAATATTTGTTAATCCCAGTGTGCCTGAATTATTACTCTTTTCACCAAAGCTGTCCCGGAGAACAAAGAGCTCATGTGCCACTAACTATACCAACAACTCTGGTGTATTTTTGGCCACAATGTTTTACAAGTCTGGGGATTATGATTATTTATTTCATTTATTGATTAATCTGCTTGGTCATTTCCTGATATTTTGATTTTTTCATTTTCACAACTCCCTATTTGTAACTGTATTAGCCCCTCTCTGTAAGTACACTGTTCACGTACTGTGATATAATAAAAATGTTTTATAATATACTGTATGGTTGATGTCTGTTATGCAATAATATATTTAATTTAATGTTTACTTGTACTATTTTTATGTTTCTAGAAGTTCCCCTGATGAAAGACACATTTCGGATTTAAGTGTTATTGTGTTATATAAATGTAAAACATTATTTGTGCAAACTAATGTGCACAAAACCAATGTGATTGCTTTGTTTTATTTATCCCAATAATATCATTATCAGGCTTCCTCATTCACTGCTACTTTATTAAAAAATTACATTGAGAAAGCATTGTATATGACATTTAAAAATAATAATTTGATAAATGTCAAAATAAGATTGCAGATACAAAACTAACGCTAATGCTTTGATATTCTTAGACATATTTGCATTTTACTGAGTGTCAAATACTGATAAATGTGAATGTAAAACATACAGTAGAGGCAAATCTATACAGTATGTCAGCAGACATCTCAACATTTCTACCAAATACTGTTTCCAGGGAGAGCAGAGTACAATATAACTTTCATCCACAGTGAGCTTGTAGCCAAAAAATACAGTATTTATACACTTTTCATTGGAACAATGATGGTAAAGATTAGGATTAGAGCTCTGTACTGTATAAGAGTTAAACTTTTTTCCCATTGCAACTATAAAGCCACTCACTAGTATTACACAACAACAGTACCTTGTTTTATTTATTTTTTAATTGAGTAAGTCATTAATTTTATGATTTTATGACAAGCCTGTTCATATTAATGATACAATAGTTTCCTGATCCTCTTGAAAAGAAATAGCTTTCAGTTTCTCGTTGTCTTCTCTCAAAGCACTTATGAGTGTTGCAATATCTTCCTGACAGAGAAGATGGTATTTTTCCATGCCCAAGATTTCACACAGATTCAGAGAGATGTCCTGTAGAATGTTAATCACCACATCAAAGATGATGACATACTCAGTCTGTTTCACCAACACCTGGGCTTTCCCTGACAATGCGTTGAGCATGTGTGTGGCATTCCTCAAGTCTTGCTGGACAGTCACCACGTATGAGATCTTAGAGGAAATGTCTTGAATGTCATTCTGAATTTGTCTTAAGCATGCATCAGTGTTGCTGAGCTCCTCTCTCTTCTTTTCAACCATTTGCTCATATTCCTCTACTCTACTAAGAGATGTGGTGACATTTTCCTCAGATGTCCTCAAAGCCATTTCAACAGTGTTGGCAGCCTCTGTGGCATTGTTTAAGTCCGTTTGATAGACACCAATCAGAGTAGCTCCTGAAAAATGAAAAAAGGAAAAAAAAACAATAGTGTATTATTTTGTGTCCAGGAAAGACCAATAAGAATTGATATTTTCATATTTTATTCTCATCCTTGTGTGAAAGCACATTCACCAGAAACCTCTGGGGGAATAACCTTCTTCTTTCAGTCACCTGACCAGTTGCTGGAAGATAATTGGCCAGGAGAAATTTAAAAGTGGGAAGTGGAGGCTTTCTGGGTAAGTCAATGGAATTATGTCTGCCATCTGGAGAATAGAAGGCCTATTGGCTCCACTCAACATAGAGAAAAGGACTGACTGACCACCAAAGGGAGACTGAGACTGTGTAAATATTGTTTTGAAGCCAGTAAGTGGCTTAGCTGCTTGGCTATGATAGTCAGAGACTTTATGCTTCTGACTACACTTTTCAATGAAGGTTTCGTTTTGGTATTTGGTTGTGGCTGCTTTTTTCTTTATTTCACTGTAGTGTAAATAAAGAACACTAGTATTTTTTAACCTTAATGCTGTAACAAACTTCTGATTTCAAGTAACTTTGGGGTCAACTACCAAAATATGAAGATACTGTATACATATGTACAGTATAATGTGGATACGTATATATGTTGATTCAGTGGTAGAAGCAATTTTGGCACTTCTGTCTACCAAATGTTATTATTACTATACACTACATGTCCCCTTTCAGCACTTACCTATTATAGTCCCAATAATAGGAATAAACATCAGTCCAATTCCAGTGTTTCTAATAGCTTCATCATGCTGCATTCTGGCTTTAATGTCATTAACAATCTGCTGTTTGGACTGAAAATTACTTTTTGCTGACTGCAGTTCATTTCTGTGTCTCTCCAATATTTCAGTGTTGGCTGTGAGCTGGTCTTTCAGGTTGGCCAATTCTGTTTTCTTGCTAACACATTCTCGTTGCAGCCTGCCCTTCTCCATTGTCAGCTCCTCACAGTGCTTGTCCACCTTTTCCACTTTGCATGTTGCAGCTTTATCTGATCGTTCCAGCCATTCCTTTGCTGCCAGAATCAGTTTCCTAATGTCTGCATGTTCCTGCTCCATGTGATTTCTGTCCACAACCAGGAGAATCGCAAAGAGATTCTGCAGTGAGAGGACACCTTCCTTCATGGATGATATAACAGCCTCAACAAATTCCTCCAAGTCTTCGTTACAGATGACAGCGAGTGTCTCTACAGTTGACACTGACATGATTTCTCTACAGAAGAGAAGATTCAAGTATTAGAGTTCAATAAAACAGCTATTACTACAGATTTAAGTTCAATATTGTGAAACATGCAGATGCAGCCATTATGAAGGAATGGTACAACCCCGTATCGCGCGAAATTATCTACAGTTCACCACGTTGTACCGCAGTACGTGATTGACTAGCCAGAATGAACGACAGGGGTCTCATGATGTATTGGTTGTTAGTGAAACAATATAATCATTTAATCTCTTTACTGTGCATGTTTTAATCCACTTAATATTGAATATTAATATGGAATTTTACAACTAAAGGGAAATATATGTAGCTGAGCACAAACAAAAGAGGAGCACAACATGTTTGAAGGTCATGTTCCCATAATTTAGGAACATAAACATTATGTAAACTGTATATGTCTGGTTTTGGTAGTTTAAATAAAAATAAATATACAACCGTATTCACTTTCTTCCTAAACATTTTAAAGTCTTTCATTTGGTTACATGCTGTGGTTAGTTTGCAAAAGTTTTTATGTGATCCTGACTATATTAAGTTTATATCATTCATAAAAAGTTATAATGTTTTAACCTCTTCTATGGATATTTGCGCTCGTTATCATAGTAAAAAAACGCATACTTTTTAGACTTTGATTAATACTTTGATTAACATGGAATCGTGTATCTAAAGAATTTAATAACGGTATTAATTTAAGGATCTAAATCTATTTATCTTTATAGCTGGTAGTATTACTGTAATCCACTTTCTTTGTAAACATGTTTTATTTTTAATTTGACTCATTCACGCATGTTAAAGTATTATGTACACTATATTAACATTTTTTTGTATATATATATTATAACATATTCACTGTTAAGTTATATTAATAATGAAATAAAAAACGTGAATACTGTTAACTCTTCAACCGGTTGCTACTCAGCAAGTTAAAAGACAAACGATTCCAATTACTGGATTTACAAACTGAAACACACAAAGATTGCTATTTACAGATTACAGATCGAATTCATACTGGAATCTTAATATTATAGTTTTGAGCATGTTTAAATATAGTATTTGCATGTATTGTATGTTTTTACTTCTGTTACCAGTTAATGTTATCATCTATTAATGAATGTGATATTTTTTCTTCTTTCCTTGCCTTATTTTTAGATACTATCTTAATATGTCAGTTTTCAATTACTTTTTATTAAGACAAACCATTGATTTGCTCCATCAGGTATCTTAAGAAGTGTACAGTATATTTATTTAAAGTGGCAAATTGCCTCTTCAGATTAATTACACCCATACCTCTTTTTATGAATGTCATCTATATTTCATATCACACATGGCTTGTACTACTCCACAGGCTCTCTGCTAGCTCTCACCCATACTAGTTAGTGGAATATGAGGTGTACACTCGATATGAAATGAGTTGCATGACACCTTCCTCTTTACTCTCTACATTTACTGGAGCTTTCTAAAATTTCCTTTGTATTGCTTCTTCATAGTTTGAAGTCAGCTTTCATTATTTCAAATTTGGGTAACAATTCATGTTTCAAAGCATTGAATTTTCATAAAAGAACATTTGTAACAATAGGTATAGGTCTATTAAACTTATGATTCGCGAAAGGTAGGGGTGTCAGCTAACTGCCGCAACTTTTTGTGCACAACTTACTGAAGTTTAATTTTTGTATTTTTCACACTGTTAGTGGAGTGAAATACTGTAGATGTTAACTTGGTTGGTTTATGATACATGCTGCTTGCAGGCTGTGAAGCCTAACTATAGGTAACTATAAAAATCAAGGAAACAACAACATGAAGTGTATTAATAAGGTGTAGGGCCACAATGTGACACCAGAACAGCTTCAATGTGCCTTGACATACATTCTACAAAGATCTAGAACTCTGCTGGAGGGATGTGACAGTTATTCAGCATGATTTTGTAATTATTGTGATTATTGGCATTTATCTTGTCCTCTTGTCCCCTGGGGGGATTGAGTGGCCCTTAACCATGTCTGGAAAAAGCACCCCACATAATACCAGAGCCACCAGAATCCTTTACCATGGAAAACAAGCACTTAGGCCTGTTGACTACTTTTGGAGTAATCTTTTAAGTAATTCATTGTTTATCCTTTAAGATTTATTTTTAGATTTAAGAATTATTGTTAGGTGTAGATAAACACTTCATATCCCTGACATAATTAAATAATACAAGATTGTTCACAGATTGCAACATATAAAAAAACTTTTATTGCTTATTTTCCCATATGCATAATGGCATTAACTTTCACTATTTGTTTTTGTATTGCAGCTGCAACAGTCACAGATTTTTGCACAGGGACTATTCTAGCCACCTCTACAATAACCTCAATTACCTCTACAATACCTCTACAATACCAGTAAAAGAGTTGGTGCACAGTTCCAATAGTTCATTAGATACAGTAAGTTAAGTAAAATAGTTTCCAAGGAAAAACTACAATAACAACTCAAATTGACTCACAAAGTGTTGGGTATGTATTTTACTAACAATCAGTGCATTTCTCAAATTAAAAAAAAATGTTTTCTCTGACAATTGAATTGTTGTTGCTTACCTTTGTTAACACTGTTAAGATCTGTGAGTAGTGTAATCTGTAGATTGTTCTCGTGCTTCTGTGGGCTCCTGGCTGAGAGTTCAGTTCCCAGTAATACACACAATACTGATACAAAGCTGCAGAGCTTTTATCTTAGAGAGATGCACTTTCACTTTCAATTTCCTTTAACAGGACCTGTGTATTAACTTACATACAGTATTCCATATACACTTTTAAGTTACCTAAAAACATGTCTTAAGTTGTATTATGTAATTGTAAACTTAATACAATTAGATTTGTATTTATTACTGCACATTTAATCCAATTTATAAAGCAGGGAATGATTTCTAGCTAAGGGCTGCTACTGTACTTTACTATTTTTACATTAATGAACATTGATGTCTTGTGCGGCAGCATACATTTTACTTAAACGTCCTTGAGACTTCTCCTTTTTAAATATACAGAATATTCTATCTATGGGGGGAAACTTAACTTTGAGAAACATTAAGATAAGAGTAATTAAAATACAGTATGTTTTGAATCTGAAATATAGCCCATGTTAAAGGTTTACAAGGTCAGGAAAGCAGACCATAAAAAACTGTAGATTGTAAAGAAGTGTAGAAAAGGACAGGATGAATACTGCATGATTCAGTAAGTAAGTGATGGCAACAGCTTAACGATATTCTGTTTGAATCACAGAACAGTAATCAAGAATATATATAGTTTTATAGATAAAAAGAAGACCAATGTACAGTGTAAAAGTACAGTAACACAGAACTCTTGCTCAGTAATGAATTGCTATAATCTGTCTATCACTATCAGGCAGTTTGAACACATGCTTGATATGTTTGCTTTTATATGAGCAGGTCTGAGTTGCATATTGTATCTCTACATTATTTAAACTGTATGTTCTGTTTCCCTATCTGTACTGTTTTTTACAGCATCTGAGTGTTCCTAACTCTATCGAAATTTGATATCCTTTTGAGTTTCCTTCCCAAGAATGGAATGGAATATAGAATTCCTTCCCCTCTAATGTCCCCCAAAACAGGCAGAAGACACACAAAAAAATGGAATAGCAAAATACTCATTATGCTGAACAGTCTCTAAGCATGAAAAATAGTGTAAAGTCAGCCCTACAAGGTTTCATCTGCATAACAGACTGGGTGTAGAAAGGAGACTGGAATTTTTATAGTTGTTCTCGCAATAGATTTACAGTAGATGTATGTAAGAGGTGTATTATCTACAGAGGCAGCTATTCAAAATGCATGGATAAACCCATACCGCATGCAACTACACACAAGAAACTGTATTGTACCACGGTACGTGATTGGCTGGCCAAAATGATCGAAAGGGGCACTAATTGGTCATTAGTGAAAAGATTTAATCATTTAATCTCTTTACTGTGCATGTTTTAAACCGCTTAGTATTGAATATTTATATGGAATTTTACAACTAAAGGGAAATTTTAGTAGCTGCGTGTAAAAAGAAGAGGAGCATAATGCGTCTGATGGTCATAAACTATATTAATTTACGAACATAAACATATTATGTAAACTTTAAACTGTAAACCATATTAAGTTTATATGCTTTGTAAAAATGTTTTAACCTTTTCTGCAAATACACTCGTTATTGCAGTAGACAAAAGCATACTTTTCACAATTTGATTAATAGGGAATATAATGTGGAATCGCATATCTAAAGAAATTAATAACAATAAAGTTATATTCATGTACTGTAGCTCAACTAGTAGTATAATACACTTTCTATGTGTGCTTCAGTTTCAGTGCTACCCATGTGATTATGTCTGTGGTGTGATGGCTTAAGTGTGTGACTTATAAGCCTTAGGTCATAGTCTGTTGCCATGATTTTTCTCTTAACAAATAAACACTTCTTTGAAAAACTAAAATAGCTAATGGTATGGAGACTACTGTATATTGACAAGTTTTATATTTCTAAGTATCACAGCATGTTCAAAGCTAAGTCATTTATTTATAACAACGATTAATTTGAAGCTGTGCCAACTGTCATTATTACTGATAATAAATATTATCGACACTATATTGAATTTGTTTGTCTTTCTAAATATCATAAAACGTTCAAAGTTAAAGGAGTTAAGTGATTACCATTTTCCATGAGCACTTTCGCTCGTTATCACAGTAAAAGAACTTTGCAAAATGTATTTAAGCAATAAGTCACAAAAGGCCGTGCTATATCATGGATATAGTCACAGTTAAAAGGTATTGTTAGGCCCGACGTGATGCGGAGGGCTGGAAACCCTTTTAACTGTGACTATATCCATGATATAGCACAGGCCTCGAGCTTTTAAAATCATGCAATGTCTAAGTTAAGCAAGAACACATCATTTTATCTCATTTATTATAAATGAGCTTGTCAACGTGGTGACGTCACCGACTTTCCCTCTGAATAGCTAGCAGGGACCTCAGCTGCCAGGGTAAGGAGAGATCGTCCTTTAGCTCAGCTGGCTGATACAGATGGTAGTGATGTTAGAGGCCCGGGTTTGAGTCCCCGGCTCATTACTGTATTCTACTTTCTTTGTAAACATGTTATATTTTTAATTTGACTCATTCACGCATGATGAACCATGATCTTGATATGCAGGTGTGGAGGTATGTAGGTCTGAAGTAAAGTTAACAGCTTCAGATTTAAAAGGTTATTAATAATATCTTCAGTGTCGCATTAACATTGGAATGTTCTTCCAAGTGTAAAAAGAGGTGATACACAATGAGTCTCCTCTATAAATTTTCAGTTTACAGACAGTCCAAGATCATTTATGATGAATAATGTCTTCTGTATTGCATTAAAATTGGAATGCTTTTCAGAGGTGTAAATCCACCTATTTTCTAACAGCTTTATCCAGGGCAGGTAACAGTGTCACCCCTCCCCCTTCCCTTTGCCTATCTGAGCTCTTTTTAACCCTTCTGTGCCCGAATCGCAGTGGGTGAGAAAAGAGAAAAAAAGGGAAGCCTGTTCTTTATATGGTCTGTAGGACAGGCTGTGCTCCCACTACCAGGGACATCGAACCCACCCGTCACCCCAGGGAACCAGCTAGTATTATTAATCCCTAATAACTGTAATGTTGGCCATACGGTGTACGTGTTACTGAAGCTGAAAGTTTAGCCTTTGTCACTAATGAAACCACTAAATAAAGACATAAATATAGAAATCCCTACATTGCAAACTCCAAGTGCATCATTTTGTCTACTGCTCAAATATCGACAGCAGTGCAACAGTTACAGCAGTTACAAGGAACACATCAAAATGTTTCCAAAATAACCAAAATTTAATGATTTGAGGGTTTTGATAATAATAGTAAAAAGTTATAATGTTTTAACCTTTTCTGCGAATACGCTCATTATCAGAGTAAACCAAAGCATACTTTTAGAATTAATAGTGAATATAATATGGGAAAGTGTATCTAAAGAAATGAATAACGATATAATTATATTCATGTACTGTAGCTCAAATAATAGGCAGTAAATAGGCAGTGAAAACATTTGTCAGTCTGTCCGTGGGGGGAAGGGGGACTGTTTGCCTATTCCACTCTGAGAATTAGAGGGGGAGGAAAAGTGCCAGCGGTAATTTTTTTCACTGACAAAGTTGTGTGAACAAAAACTAGAGTATGCTTAAGAGCTGTTAAACTGGTTTAATTCAAAACACTTTATTCAGTGGGGCAATTTAACAGACACCTCAAGCGTTTGAAAGGCTTCATTGAAAATCTAAAATAGCAAATATTATGGACACAATATTGACATTTTTAGAATTTGATTAATAGGGAATATAATATGGAATCGCATATCTAAAGAAATTGATAACGATATAATTATATTCATATACTGTAGCTCAAATCCTGCTAAACTAAAAATTAGACACAAGAAGAGTATTATTGGACAATGTTGTAAGGCCCTGGTGGAATTCCTCTGTAAACTGAAGAGTTAAAGAGGAGACGCATTGTGTATCGCCTCTTTTTACACATGTAAATAGGAACATTCCAATGTAAATAAGACACAGAAGATATTATTAATAATGTAGCACTTTCAGGGTCACGTGGGTTTGCGCTCTACACCCTGTGGGCCCACTGTGTACATACGTTCACAATGCGAGAAATACTGCTCAATACAACTTCATGCGAACAACCCGCATAGGTGATATTTAGAAATATTTATTGTAGTATTTTCGGATTTGGCGAGGATGGGCACAGTGATTCAGACACTCGTTGACTGAAAGATGGCGCTTTTATTTTTTGGCACAGCCAGCCCTCCCGAGCCACACAGATACCAGCTAGCTTCAGGACAGCACTGCTAGAGCACCACAACTTACATTCAACCACATCACAGATCACAGATCAGTCCCAGTGTGTGAGATACTGCTGTTTGATCTGTGCTTGATCTTTGATCTGAGCTTTAATAGAGAGCTTATCTCTATTAATATAACTATCAAGTGGTATTAAATGCAACTTTTTTGTATAGATGACACTTTTCTAAAATTTATTTAAAAATAAAAACAATTACAATTGCACGCCTGTAGCTTTTTCACGAAACCTTCTAGAGTTACGAAAACACTTGCTTTGTGTCACATTGTGACTGTTTTCACAGCCTTAACTATATCGTTTTTAAGCCATTTTTTTACCACACTAGAATATTTTTCTGTCTATATCTTTGGAAGGGAAACAGTGTGAATTTAAATACTAATTAAATGACCGTGGGCACTTTCCACCCCCACGACTTTCCACGACTTGTGAAAATTTTCACAGCCTCCACATAAAACTATCAGTGAACTAATTCTCTTTTTTTAAACCTCCGGTTATTCATTGATGCGTAATTACGCACTAACTGGAACCTGGGGGGACTGCTGTGTACACAACGCAAGAAATACTGCTCAATACGACTTTGTGCGAAAAACCCATACATCACTATAGGAAGCAAAACAGTGCAGCCTCCAATTACCCAGACTATAAGCATGGGAATAAAGCTTTGTTTGATTTCTGAAACCCTTTATTTATGTCCTATTTTCATTCAAGTAAGGGTCAACTACAGATGCAGCCATTCAAAATGGGTGGGGTATTTCGCGGCATACCCCGGAGGGCGTGTCGCTGTGTCACGCGGTGTCACGCAGTGTCACGCAGTATCACGCGGTTAATCGCGCGTCATTTGACATCATGCCGGAAACTATCCGGCGTCATCTTGTAAAACCGCCAGGGGGAGCTTAACCTCTCATGTACAGCATTTGAGCTTTTAATTTTGAACTGTGTATTACAGCATGTTAATCATCAGTCATTAAAATGTTGGTATATTTTATGAAAGCAAGATTGCTCAGTTGGACAAAAGTACACAACCTACCTTTATCAGAAATATTTATGCATCAAAGCCTTTATCGAAGATATTACTAATAGTATTAATAATGGATGACTTTGGACAAGCTGTATACTAAAGTATAATTTCTTTAGCACATTTGTACAAGCACTTGGAATCTGTCCAAGCCATACTTTGTCAGGCATTTTGTTTTACTTCAACGGGCATAAAAACTTCCTTGCTTTTAACAGGGTGTTTCATAATTTTTAACTACGAAAATGATTTAAAATGCGACACTTATCATTCAACTAGAGCTCAAAATATCACAAGGATCCTCAAGAGCACAGCAAAGACTGTATTAAAAGATACTTGTATGTATCAACGCTTTCTTTTCCGTATACCAGATTTTATGGAACCACTTCAGAAGGGTGTCAGCCAGTCAGATTCCAGGAATCGGTACTTTAAAGGAAAAATACACACCAGTATTCCATTTCTCCCTAACGATTTTAAGCATCGAAGTATTTAACTAGCATGTGAAATAGCGTGTGAAAAAGTGGTAGTTTTAAGCTTTTCTGCTAATATAATATGGAATCGCGTATCTAAAGAATTTAATAACGATATGATTATATTCGTGTACTGGGACAGGGCTGTGTAGGGCTGTTTCGCCTCCCTCTTCATGTGAGTTCCCCTGTAGCCTACTGGTCTACGTGTGTAACTAACAACACACAGGTTGTGTGTTCAAATCCAGCTGGTGCTGGACTTTTCTTTTAACAAACATTTCTTCAAAAAAATAGAATAGCGATATTATGGACAATCACTTGACTTTTATATTTCAAAATATCACAACATGATCGATTCTAAGTCATTTTTGATAACAATGAATAGTCACCTTCTTCCCTTCTGACAACGGTCCCTGCTTCTGCTTCCTGCTTCTATTGTGTGTGTGTGTGCAATAGAGTAAATTTTTATAGAGAAATGGAGGCTGGACAGTATGCGTTACAATATAAACATTTATATTGATTTAAATCGTGTTCTGATTTAAATCGCAAACGCGTGTTTAATTATATGTGTTTTTTAATCATAATCAGGCTAATGCAACATAAATTGATACACTATCTTTGTCTTCTAAGTATCTTAATAAACTTTCAGCATAGCTTTCTACCCTCCACGGCGTTGTGTTCTCTTTTTACTACAGGTAATATACTGGAATAGGGGGGCCTACTTCATGACTCAATAGCATTTACACACCAGACAGCCCACCTCACCTTATACAACCTTGCTTTGGGTTTTGAAATTGTTCTTTATTTTTTAAGATAAGATTTTGTTTTTATTTTTAAGATAACACTGCAGGTAATACACTGGGGTGGGGGGTGTTTCCAGTAATTTCTGAGTTTACTATGTTTTATTTCAGTTTTGCATTGGTTCTGAAAGTTAACACATATGCAATGCATACTGTTTTTGGACATATTGAAACTGTTACTTAGCTTTCTTTGGTAGGGGAGTTATCCTAAGAAAAGATGTACTTTTCTTTACTGTTTTCTTGATTTTCAAACATAGCTATTATGCTATACTGTGCAGTATGTGGTGGCTGTTTACTTATCAATAGTGCCTGGAATCTAAAACCATTAGAAGGGTTACAAACAACAGGAGGCCATTCACTCAATCTAGCTAATGTAGTAGTTAATAATATATTAATCTGAGGACCTTATCCTGCTTTTTTTAAAAGAAGCCCAAGTAAAACTTCTGTTGTTCTTCTGTATTAAACCTAGTTCACTCAGTAGTTTAAACTAAGTGTAAAGTGCTATGAAGAAGAATGCATGAAGATTCTCTCACATTTTTATGAAAGCTATAGTTTTTTAAATCTTTTAAATAATGGGTGCTCCTACAGTTGAGAGGTCTGCAGGAATCTAAAAGGACCCAAAGAATCTAAAAGCTTCACAGCTCTAGGGCAAAGTATCCATAGATTTTGCCAAAGCCATTTGAATCAAATGGCTTTTTTATTCATTTTTAGGAACATATTTATAGCAAACAAATTATGCCTAGGGATGTTTTTTTACAGGAAGAAATGATGTTCTGTCTGTACAACTGAACACATTTTGGAGTACTTTCACAATGCTTTTCTATTTTAATTAATCCAAACATTTCTGGCTCCAGCGTGCCAAACAACATGATCTTTAACATCATCCCTGAAGACATGGTCTTCCCCCCTTTGTTTTAATATTACTGTATAGAACACTGAATTGCATACATATTTTATCATTAACCCTTGGTTGCAGCATATTGAGTATGGTTGTGCAAAAGCTATTGACTTGTGAAGAGCACCCCCCTATCCTCATGTAGTGTCTGTCCAATGGTGACATTTTTATGTATTGAAAAAATCATAAAAAAATAAAGAAAAGTTTCACAACCTAAAGCAAGGTTGTATAAGGTGAGGGGGCCTGCCTAGTGTGTAAAATGCTTGCAGCATTGTGAATGTTGTGCTTGAAAAGCTATTGACTTGTGAATAGCACCCCCCTATCCCCATGTACTGTCTGTCTAATGGTGCCTTATTAAAAAAATCCTTAAAAAATAAGGAAAGTTTCACAACCCAAAGCAATGTTGTGAAAGGTGAGAGGGCCTGCCTAATGTGTAAAACACTTGGTTGCAGCATTGTGAAAGTTATGCTTAAAAAGCTATTGAGTCATTAAGAAGACCCCCCCCATTCCAGTGCATTACCTGTGGTGTTATCTTCAAAAAATCATTAAAAAATTAAGAACAGTTTCACAACCCAAAACAAAGCTGGGAAAGGTCAAAGGACCTGCCTAGTGTGTAATACACTTGGTTGCTGCATTGTGGGTGCTGTGGTTTAAATGCTATTGGCTCATAAACAGCATCCCCCTATCCCAGAACATAGTGCCACATTCAATAAAAATATGAGAAAAAAGATTCACAACCCAAAGCTGTATCAGTCTTCTGTGTAAAAAAATCATGGACATCATGATTTGAACATCATGGGTGCTGTTTGAGTAAAGAATAGGAATTTTCCTGCTGAATGAAAACAGGAAATAAAGAAAGGGTGTCAGAAATATAACAAAGCTTTATTCACGTGCTTACAGTCTGCATAATTGGAGACTGTGCCCTCCTGCTTCCTATGGTCATAAAAGGGTTTTTCGCATGAAACTGTATTGAGCAGTATTTCTCGTGTTGTGAAACCCTGAGTGTCCCAAAAAAAACAATAGTTCACTGATGCGTTTCTGTAGAGGTTGTGAAAACTTTCACAAGTCGTGGTCTTTAAAATGCATTTAGTTTGAAGGCTTTCTGTGTTTTCCTCGTGAAGAAATGGACAAAAGAATATGGTGGTCAAAAAAGTGGTCAAAAAAATTGCATAAAAATGACAAAGTGAAGGCTGTGAAAACATTCACAATATACTTTTCACACAAAGCAAGTGTTCTCGCAACTCTAGGAGGTTTCATGAAAACGCTACAGGCGTGCCAAAATCGTTTTCGAACTTCAAGCAAACTTTACCCTGCTGCAGGTTTATCGATTAACAGAGGCTGCAGATAAACCTGACGATTGATAGTAGAGAACAGTGCACACAGGATACATATTATTCTCACCAGACCGTCTGATTTTGTTTTAGTAAGGACTCAATCTATTTTATCGTTTTATTGCAGACAAACCTGTTTTTTTTACTGACTTTACTTTTACCATCCAGTATTTCTTTGAAAAAAAGGTTTGTGAAATAACTGAATTTTGGGAATTCATCATTTCTCCACTTAACAAATGTGCCAACGATTATTTTTGGTTTAAGAGACTCAGTAAGTTTCTTTATAGTGAATATTGTTTTTGGTTTCTCTAATGGTTATTTATATATACAGAATATATGTTGTTGTGTTGTGAGAAATTTCACAATGCAGGGTGGTCTATATGTGTTTTTGAAGTTTAAATTACAGAAAGTAAGGAGGATATTTGTTTATTGTAATATACTGCACAGTAAAGGGTAAAACAGGGCAACAATCCTTGTGAAGTCATTTTGTGATCACTGGTAGGATTATGGTTAAAATTCCTGAAGAGCCTAACAGAGTCACAGATTAATTCAGGGCTGTTTCAGGTGGAGGCACTGCCAAATTAAAAGTGTCATTTTGTTGTGCAATTGACCGAAGTGGGACACAATATCGACCACATTAAGAACCTAGATCATCTCATGTATTATATTCTGTATGAATTTACTGTTATACCTCTGGTTATGGTTACAATTATGTGCTGAGAAACAGGCACACTTTCACTGCTATAGCACCTGCTCCAGCCTGACACCCATGTTGAGTCTCTTCGCTAACCTTAGTCTGGCCTTCAGCAGCCCTGCTGTTGTGTTCAGGGTGAGTTATGTCAAGAAGAAGAGAATTGTATCCAGTGCACTTTCTGCTGGGCCAGACCCAACTCCTCTTCTACAAGAGCAGGATAAACACAGTCTCAGGTGGGGGGTCTGTAGAGGAGGAGAGTGAGGGATTAATGAAGAGCAGGATCACTCTTAAATTCCTCTAGTAAAACTGTAGAGATTTTTGTGTGAAGGTGTCAGTGCGTTGTGACTATGATACATGTGAGAGTCTGTGTAGAGAGTCTTTCATGTGTAAAAAGTGTGCAGTGTTGTATATTTTTGGGGGGAGTGGGGTTTGTTAAGTTTCATGATCATTTTTTTATTTTTTAGGGGGTTCAGTATAGAATATACTGTAGGGGTTGTCTGTATGCTAGTTATTGCTTCATATTATTATTATTATTATTATTATTATTATTATTATTATTATTATTATTATTATTATTATTTTATGTGTTGTTATAAAACCCCTGCTTGTTTTTTTTCTTCAAATACTTTATTTTCTTCAAATGGGAATGTTGTTTTTTTCAACATATCTACAAATAACAGTAAAAAGTCTCCAGTTGATTTACTCCAGTGTTGATAATTCACATTGGGATTAATAAACCATTTGAATAAAAACAACAACAACAACCAGTGTAATAACTATAAGAAGATGACATAATAATAAAATACAATACTACATGTGAAGCAATTTTTTTATAGTTTAAAGTCAAAATCTCTTTCCTTTTTCCAGTCGCTATAGCTCCGTTTGTCTCCGTTTCCCTTCCTGACAGTTACTTCTCATCCTTCTTATTCCTTCTGGAACCCAACATTTCTGGTGTTTGTCCAAGAATTAAAAGGACTGCTAAGGAGGATTTGTTTTATATTTCTTCAAGAATCTTTCCCCAATTTATTTTCATTTTAGGGTATCCTACCATAAAATGTTTAGGATATGCCAGGTGTCCTCGGCCATTCTTCCAACAGTTTGTGCTCCCAAATGTATCATATTTGGCTTGTAATTGGTGTTTTTACAATATTGAATATGAATGTTTTACTCACATTCCCTCCATGAATGTGAATTGGTGGATTTATGCAGATTTGAATGGTTTTAGATTCTTCAGTTGCTGTGGAAGTGCCAATCTCCTTTTCTTACTTGCATTTTACTCTTAACTCATATATTCATCCTGTTATTTCTAATATTCTTTACACACCTGAAAGGATGTAGCTGTGGAAGTAAGTTAGTTATTTAAAATTTGTCAATTTGTTAATCTCTCATCTTAGAGTCTGATGTACTTTTTCTCACCTTTCCCCAGTGTTTTCTCCTCTGTCTCTGTGCTTTGACCTTGCCTCTTTGACCATGTCTTGGACTGATCCCTGTGCTTTGAACCCTGCATGTTAAACGACTCTCCTTCCCAGTTGTGAGTTGCTGGGTGATATGGCTGCTGGCTTGATTTTGTATTAGTCACACTAGTTTAGTACGGGTGAATTCTTTTTTTCTTGTATGGTTTTGGGTAGCTAGGGCATTTGCAGACGCCGAAGACCGTGTGTTTCGGGTTTTCTTTTGTAGTTAGGTTAGCTTCCCCTCACTTTATTAGCCAGCTCTATTTTGTTGTTGTTTTCTTTTCTTTGGCACTGCTCAAGTTCCCTCTTCCTGCGTGTTATTGTGTCTTACAGATGCAGCCATTCAAAATGAGTGGGGTATTTCGCAGTATACCCCGGTGGGCGTGTCGCATCAAAACGCAGTATCACGCGGTACATCGCGTCATATGACGTCATGCTGGAAAGTATCCAGAATCACCTTGTAAAACTGCCAGGAGGAGCCAATAAAGCTTAACCTCTCATGTACAGCATTTGAGCTTTTAAATTTAAACTGTGTATTACAGCATGTTAATCATCAGTCATTAAAAAGTTGATAGATTTTATGAAAGCAAGATTGCTCAGTTGGACAAAAGTACACAACCTACCTGTATCAGAAACATTTATGCATCAAAGCCCTTACCGAAGATATTACTAATAGTATTAATAATGAATGACTTTGGACAAGCTGTAAACTCAAAGTATTATGCTGGTCCACATTCTTTCTAACTGTCATTTTAAATGAAAATACTTTTAGTTTTTTCTTTGACAAACAGGACATTAGCTAGCCAATACGATAAAGGAATGATAAAGGAATGACTTTTTTTGCTAATTTCTTTAGCACATTTGTACAAGCACTTGGAATCTGTCCAAGCCCTACTTTGTCAGGCATTTTCTTAAAAACTCCCTTGCTTTTAACAGGGCATTTCATAATTTCATAATTGATTTTTCATGAATTCAACGCTTTTCTTTTCCGTATACCAGATATTATGGAACCACTTCAGAAGGGTGTCAGCCAGTCAGATTCCAGGAATCGGTACTTTAAAGAAAAAATACACATTTCATTCCATTTCTCCCTAAACATTTTAAGCATCGAAGTCTTAAACTAACATGTGAAATAGCGTGTAAAAAAGTGGTAGTTTTAAGCTTTTCTGCTATTATAATATGGAATCATGTATCTAAAGAAATTAATAACGATATGATTATATTCATGTACTGTGACATTTCTTTGAAAAAATAGAATAGCAATATTATGGACAATTAATTGACTTTTATATTTCTAAATATCACAACATGATCGAATTTAAGTCATTTTAATAACAATGAATAGTCACCTATGCGTTACAATATAAACATTTATATTGATTTAAATCACGTTTTGATTTAAATTGCAAATGCGTGTTTAAATATATGTGTTTTTTGATTCACAATCAGACAAATGCAACATAAATTGATATCTTTATCTTCTAAGTATCTTAATAAACTTTCAGCATAGCTTTCTCCCCGTTTAGATTTATTTTTCTTGGGATCTTGGGATCAAACGTGGAAAGATTAGATTGTAATCATTTTTATTTTAAAATAAATTTTAGCAAAGTAATGTATTTTAAAAATCTGAAGATTCCTATATTTATGTCTTTATTTAGTGGTTTCATTAGTGACAAAGGCTAAATTTTCTTGGAAAAATGTATTTTATGTAAACCATGTTTGCTATTAATTCATTTAGGGCTAAAATACGTTCATTGTCTTCCAATGAAAAAAGGGTTCCTTTCACCATAGTCGAGTTGACATTAGAAGCTTGCCACGCCCGGACTGTTCCACCAATGCATTAGCATGTTAAAGCGATTTCATTGAGGAGCCTAGCTTTCTTAACTAGTAAGTACTGTACTGGGTGGTTTTGGAGTGGGGGAGGTGTCTTTCGCTGGAAATCTCACCCCCTTCTACTTTGAAAATACCTGTGAAACCTGTTTAATTCGTCACAGCCAGCACTCCCACAGAGAGGGGGGTTGTACTTGCAGTGCATCGGTATAGATGGGAAAGCCAGAGCCGACCGCTACGCCGCCCACGTGTTATGCTCTTCATTAATGTCTAAGCTGGAACACATCATTATATCTCACTTTGTATTTCTATAAAAAAATCGTTTGCCCAGCCTAACACTATTGTAGTTATTGTTTTTATCCTGTAAAGCACTTTGAGGAGCCACCTTTAAAGGCGCCATATACAATAAAGTTCATTATTATTACTATTGTTAATTTGCTGGACAGAGAGGTGAACATTATTTCGCAGAAGACAAAGATAGCGATTTACATTGCATTGTGCATTGTGCTGCTGTAATACAGTTTTAAATAATTAAAAGTCTAAACAGTATCAGCTTTATTTATGGGTTTTAAATAAAGGCAATTTAAACGCGATTTAAATCAATATAAATGTTTATATTGTAACGCATAGGTGACTATTCATTGTTATTAAAATGACTTAAATTCGATCATGTTGTGATATTTAGAAATATAAATTTGTTTGGTGTGAGTGAAGTTTTATTTAATCTCTGACCCAGGGAAACGTTTATTTTTTCAAAGAAATGTTTGTTAAAAAAAAAGTCATGGCTCCAGTGGGATTTGAACACGCAACACGTGATGTAGGAGTCAGGAACCTAATCCACAGCGCCACTGGCAAGATCACATGAGGAGTGTGGTAGACTGCGTAAAGCGCACTGCAAAATAATGCACGCTTGCTTTGAATGGCTGCATCTGTACACACACATGAGGAGACTGATGGAACACAGACACATCTTTAGGGTGGTAATTACTTAACAACAGGCTATACACTTATAATGCTACACAGGACACTAGAACTACTATGACATTATTTACACATGTAGGGTCAGCTGCTGGTCATCGTGCTGACCCTCAGACTCTCCCGGCTACAACTCCCAGCATGCCCAGCGATACAATGAGTGCCTAGGGGCCCTTCCTCCTCTGGAAGAGCTTCCTCAGAAGAGCTGGAAACACAGTTTGTGTACTGAGATCTGTGAAGACATGTGTACTGGAATCTGGTCCAGCAACATTCTGAATGATAAGTAAAAAACGTTTTTTGCATTTTGTATCACAGGAATATTCAGCTACACAGGAAGAGTCACTACAGCTAACAAACCTTGTGCCCAAGTTTACCACATTTTCCAGAAGCTGTAGTCCATTGTTAATGATTAAATTTACTTTGGGATCTTGTTGAATTAAGAGCATATGATGGTTACTAAGATGGGTTTATTATTAAAAGAACAATACCCACACAAAAAAGAACATGACATCTACTGTAAAATTTGGGGGTGGATGCTTTGCTTCCACTAGAGGTCTTGTTAAGGTCATCAGCATCATGAACCCTACCACATACTGTACCAAGACAGTTTAACCAAAAACCTGGCTGCCTCTGCCAGGAGGATTAAATTTGGTCACAAGTGAATCTTCCAGCATAACAATGACGTGAAGAACACATTAAAATCCACAAAGAAATAGAAATGTGACCAGAAAGTTGGTATTTTGCAGTGGCCATCTCAGTGTCTGAACTTGAACCCCATTGAAAACCTGTAGTTTGAATTGTAGAGAACAGTCTACAAGCTCAGACTGAAGGAACAGTAACTTTATTTTTGTGAAAAAAAAAGAAATATTTTTGGTTCATTCCATTAGCTCATTAATAAAGTAAAATATATTCCACTTGATTTAGAATTGTAATATAAACTTATTACCTTGTTAGCTTGCTCTTTTTCTATAGCCTTTTTTGCTCATCTTGATCAAAGGTTTTAATCATTTTGTAAGTGACATTTGATTATTTTAGAATATAAACATATTTTGTGTTCAACCCCATTGGGTCTGGAACATGAACTACCACACAGCCTGCCTGTCCAGAACATGAGTCTCCCCTCACTACAGCCTGATCTGTTTTTTCTCAAACCTCCCTAGTTTACTGATTCCCACAATCCAGCCCAGTCCAGGACTAGGAACAAGTCTCCACCAAGCTCTTACTCTTTCTCTTCCTCTTTCCAGCCTCATGCTAACTGAGACCTTTTTCCTCTAGGACTGGAAACTCTGTTTCACGATCACCTGGCACTCGTGAGGTAGCCACATGAACACATACACACACATACGTAAACATTTCTCTATCTAAACAAAGGCAATAACTCTGGTTTCCAATATAAACACACTAGTCTGGAATTAGGGGATAGCTTTGCTTGCTCTGTGGGTGCACACACAGAGTAAAGTAAGCTTATTCCCGTATTATCAAAATCAAACTTGAACTCAAACCAAACACCTGTTTTCCTTTGTTTTAGAAATGAAATGAACTGAATTGGTAATCAACTCATGCATCTCAAATAAATAAGCTGTTTGGATTTCTCACCGGTAAAATGGTTTCCCCCGCAAATCTATAGGACCCAAACTTTGGCATGGCAACAGGGGCTGGCTTAGTAGTGCCTGTTTCAGGATTGCGCATGCGTGGATTGATTTGTATGAAAATACCATTAAAAGGGGGTAGTATTTGCTTAAACAACAGTTATGTACATAAAAGGAGTATGATATTTTATTTTGGATAATATGTTCATCGTTTAATTGTGTATTTGATGTAGAAATGTTTATATCAGAATTCTGATTATTATTTTGTCAAATTATTTTTTGTGCTTTATAGTGGAAATTTTCTAGGGGGAGGAGTTTAACCTAGAAAAGGAGCTCTTCAAGTTAGGAGGGGGGAGTTAGGAGAAGGTGGATTGTGGGGTAGAATTGGAGCTGCCTGCAACAATCTAGTGTTTTTTTTTTGTACAGTAATTAATGTATATATTTCGTATTATAGCTTTGTGTTGTTTTTTTTCTGGTTAGTTTGTGGTTTTCACTTTGTTTTTTTGGGGGTGTGGACTCTGGGAAAGTAGTTCCTCATAATAAACACCATTGCACATCTTTGCAATTGTGGCTGTGCCATCGTTATTGTTATCTTCTATCTATGCCTCTAAACTCTGCAAGGAGGAGACTGTGACATATATGGTGTTAGTAGTGGGATGGCAAGCCGTAGAGTGCTACGTTCCCAAAGAGGGAGGCCTGGAATGTGCTCTCAAAAAGCCCGATCAACGAAGCCAGAGATGGAGGCCTGGGATACAGTTGATTCGGATGGCTCAGAGGAGAATGCAAATAAGGAGGCAGGCACATGCCCTAAAATGCAACCAGGAATGTCGACGCAGACAGAGGAAACAAAACTGGTACCTTTATTTCAAGACTTTTTGATAGGACAGCAAAAGCGAGATGAGGGGTTTCTAAGGGAATTGCATGACTTTAGGTCATCAGTGTTGTCTCTAAACTCTGCAAGGACGAGACTGTGACATCCTCCCAAGTGATCTTACAACCCTCTTAATCAGCCCAGAGGAGTTGGTAATTCCACATACATCCTATTCCAACAGCTCCTTTCCCTCGTGTGTGCCAATTACTCATTCAGACCAGTTGTGCCTCGTTCTTGACACATATTCAGTGTTACTGCATTACTGCTTAATTACATTGCAGGAGGTACAGAATAAGAGTAGTTACTACAATAAGTTAACCGAACCATGTATTGCATGTACCACAAAGTAAGGAAAAATAAGATTTGCATTAATAGCTGCAAGTAATTTCCTGCTAGAATTGGAGAAGTAATAAACTTGAAAGAACAGGGTAATAATGAAAATGATAAACAAACCATATTGGTGTGCTGGGGAAAAGCTAGCAGTATCTGTCTTGTGGTGCTGTCCAAACTCTGCGTTACTGTTTGTATTGAGCTCAATAAAGGCAAAACTGTACAAGATAGCCTAAAGCTCTTATGGTTAAAGAGTTTTGATCAGGATTCTGCAGGTTTTCCCAATTAACAGGTGGCAGTGTTGGCTCAATCCACAACAATTGGATTGTTGAGCCATCTTTTTGAGCCAAGATGGTGGCTTTATCACAAAACCACTTCTCACTATATCACAAACACACTGAGCTTCTACTCGGTTAGAACAGAGTAAAATGTTAATAGACACAAAACTCAAGTCCCAACTGTTTTCACACCTTACAGCTCATCTAACTGTCTGTGACAGGATTTGTATACAGGAAGGAGCTTTGCAAATGTACCTGTACCACCTCACTGCTCCAATCACTTTAAAACTCACAGTGTGGATCAGTCACTGTTCAGCCCTTTCAGAGTCACTGACACACACAGGACAATGATGCCACTGATTCTACTGCTGGGGACACTGGGGCTCTTTGCTCAAGGTGAGGATTACAGATTAAAGGTGAGGATAAAATACTTCTCTA
This sequence comes from Lepisosteus oculatus, assembly GCF_040954835.1. Classification (NCBI taxonomy): domain Eukaryota; kingdom Metazoa; phylum Chordata; class Actinopteri; order Semionotiformes; family Lepisosteidae; genus Lepisosteus; species Lepisosteus oculatus. The sequence goes on from NC_090713.1 coordinate 9,877,415, forward strand.
ATTCTATTATTTTTATGTTGCTAGCATTCATTTCACAATATTAACTTAAGTTTTAAAGACCTTTGAATAAATTTAGAATAAACCTAAAATTCAAAGAACTTCAACAGAAATGTAGTTAATGTGTTTTCTGAAGCAAAATATATGAACAAATGTTAAAAATGTATGTATTAATAATTAATAATTAATTATTTGTGGCTATTTTACCTGAAGAGTCCAGTGGGCAGATTGTTCTGACTCAGTCTCCAGCTCAGTCTGTTCTCTCAGGAAGCTCTGTCTCTATCAGCTATACAGCCAGCAGCTCTGTTACCAGTGGTAGTACCAGCTTCTTGCACTGGTACCTGCAGAAACCTGGCCAGGCTCCACAGCTCCTGGTTCGTTACGCAACAACCCGTCAGTCTGGGGTTCCTGATCGATTCACTGGCAGTGGGTCTGGAACAGCCTTTACACTGACAATCACTGGAGTCCAGGCTGAAGATGCAGGAGATTATTACTGTCAGCAGAGTGACAGCACTCCATTCACACAGTGATACATGTCAAAAACCTTCCTCAGCTGTACAAGAGCTGCCCTGGCTCATCAACAGGAACCACAGAGGACAGAGACTGAGAACAGCTGCAGAGCTGCTACAACAGTGAACAGAGCTGGGTTTGGAAACATTGTGTAATAAACAAACAGAAAGAATCTGAGGATGGATTTATATATTAAGCTTAGTAAACTGTGAAACTGAAAATTACAAATCAAATAATGTTAATTTACACATAAATGCCATCAGAAAAAAATCATAAAAACCCTGACCTGTGCAAATAAGAGCTGCTTTCTTCCTGCTAAGAGCCCCTCTATACCAGACAGACAGAACATAGGAAGCCCCTTCTGTCAGACCACAGGAGAGAGGACCAGCAGACCAAAGGAGATATTAAGGACAGAACTGAGGTACTGAGTTTCTTTCTGCAGGCAAAATATAGACAAACTGGTCAGGAGAGCTGAGACTGAGACAATGAACAGAGTGGAAACAGAGAAGGGTTCTCTAGAGCAGTGGTTCTCAAAGTTGGGTCCGTGGACCACCAGTGGTCCGGGAGTGTTGGCTGGTGGTCTGCGGGCTGACCTAATCATCTTTCTTAAAACAAGTCTACGGTGTTTAAGTCAGAGGAAAGAATATCGTAGTGTTCGCTGTGAAGGGGCTCCCCCTAGGAACACTGTTAAGAACTGCAAGCTGTAAAAAGGGGGAGGAGGGACTTGTGTGTTGATTATAGGTATCAGGGTTTCACCAGCCATTAAGGGGACTGTGTGTCAGTAATGGGGCGAGCATCAGCCTAGTTGGCTTGGCTGGCTTGAGGGTCTGCCGAAAGGGCAAAGTTTCCATTCATTCTCCTTGGCTGTATCCTTCTGTTGCCTTTGTGTTTTCATGAAGCTTGAGTTATGGCAGACCACCTCGCCTCTTCAATCTCCCCATCAGCGCCTATCGCTTCAGTGTTTTAGTTTTATACACCATGAATGAAATGATGTCACACACTGACAACGAGACAGTCAGTTTGGCGGTGATGTCCTTGCTGCCATGCAGCAGTCTATTGTCAATAGTGATGCACGGGTCAGCTTTTTTTTACCCGCACCCACCCGACCCGATTTAAAATGATTAAAGTACGGACCGAAGGCGGTCCGAACCCGCTCCATGAGAAATTACGCCGAACAATATTCGAACATTCATTTGATCAACATTTATTGAAACAGCTTATCCAGATTCCTTGTTTTAAACAGACTAACGTAGCCTAGTCTTGTGACTGTGATTTTTGTAAAGTACTTCACAATTGATGCAGATAACGTAACCTGTGCTTTTTTCTTCTGTTGTGCTGACTGGCTCGCCAAACGTCTCCCACCTCTCTCCTTCTCTTTTCTTTATTTTTATCTCACTGTTCTGGAGTTGCGTCCTGATCTGCTCTTACGAGGTTGCCATTATGTTTTTTTCTTTGTAATACACTGTTGTCTGTTTGCTTACGTTTTGTCCCGCTTTGCCTTGTGATACAACAAAATGAGGCTTAAATATGGTAAAACGTCCATTTTAAACCTTAAACCCACTTAATTTAAGATACAAATTAATATTTTGCTTTTGGTCATATATCAACCCGCACCTGCCCAAAGCGATCTAAAATCTTTTTTTGAACCCGAGTCAACCCGCGCATCACAAGTTGTCATGATTGCGTGGTTAGGCTGTTTAAGTTTTGATATGTGAGTGTGGTTCGACCGTTGCACTAATTATTGTCCGTACCGTTTTGTTCTTACTTTCGAATATCTTACTTTGAGTTTGAAAGTTCAAAGTGTAATTTAAAGAAGCAGTCGAAGCAGAATGGTTATTATGGAGCATTTGCTCAAATCTGGGACTTTGAAACGTAAATATATCCACGACAGTGACAGCGCAAGTGCGAGTAAGATGCAGAATAGAAGTGAAAATGTGAGTGAGGTATTTTGTGAATCACACCAGCATTGCTGAAATTCTAATTCCAACAGCTTGATAAATGTGATGTGCCAGGAAGCAGAAGGTGTGCTTAATGTGATGTCTTCGTCTGCTTCTGGACATGAGACTAAAGTTGTTCAGCTTGTCTCCAGATATCACTTCCCTGATTGTTCACCAAAAGCAGCTCCATTCTTGTTCAAGCTTCACATTAACTTTTTAAGTAATAAAAACATTTGCAAAATATGCAGCTTTGTTTGTAAAAATATTAGATAAGATCACTTTATTAGCCATATACAATTTCTTGCATTAGGAATTTGTCTTTTCATATACCCCAGCTTGCTCTCCATGAGACACAAAGACACGGAGAGAAGCTTGGGTTCAGAGCGCAGTGTCAGCCATCAGTTATAGCAGGTGGGGCTAAGGGCCTTGCTCAGGGGCCCAACGGAGTAGGATTCCTCTGCCAGCTGCAGGATTTAAACCAGCAACCTTCCAGCCACATGCACAGATCCTCAGCCACAGAGCTACCGCTCCGCCCATATTAGTACTTTTCATAAAATTTAATTCAATATTAGTTATTTTTAGTACAATAATAGGTGATCATTTTTACAGGGTAAGAAGTGGATGTAGGCATAGGTGGTCCACCACATCTGTAACTCGGTGTAAGTGGTCCGTGGACCATAGCACTTTGTGAACCACTGCTCTAGAGGATATCTAAATACAGCCTGACCAATGCAAAGGCTGGAGAGATTGGACAGTGAGGAATTCTCTTTACTGTTGCTTCTTGTGCCCCAACCTACACATCTATGGCTTTCAAACAATATCTATGGCTTTGATGGAATGAGAAAGGTGAACCTGTGTATAAAAGCTAGCCTGTGATTGGAAACCATACAGTGTGATTGACTTGGTTAAGACATTAATGTAAACTCTAGCAAAGTATGTTGGACCTTTAGGACTGTGAGTCTTTTATGAATGCTATGGCTGAAACTGAGGTGTCAATTACACTCATCCCCACCCGAGTGAACAGTACTTGTTGGAAAAGCTTAAACACACATTCATGTAATTAGCTAATAAATGTGTACTTTTTAAAACTGTATACAAGTTATGTTTTGCAGTATTGAAAAAAAAGTTATCTTTTGCAGTGTTGAAAACGTCTGTAAGTCATGTTTTGCAGTGTTTCGAATGTGTATTCTTATTATTATCATTTAGATAAAAGTGATATAATCAACATCAACATCCGGCATCACATTCTCTCCACTACGCATATCATTTCCATACCCCCTCCCTCCTCATCCATTTTCTCTGGTTCCCTCCTCTCCAGCTTCTCTCTTCTTGACTCAGCATCCCTCAATAAACTAGTTACATGCATGAAACCCACCACATCTATTTTAGATCCCATTCCCACCACTTTATTTCAGTCCTGTTTCTCTTCTCTCTGTCCCATTGTCCTCAATATTATAAATGAATCCATGAGCACTGGCATTGTACCAATGGTCCTCAAAACTGCAGCCATTACCCCCACGCCAAAAAAGCCTAACATGGCTTTCACCCCATCTCCAACTTACCCTTTCTTGCAAAAATTCTAGAACCTGCTGTCACACTTCAGTTACATAACCACCTCATGACAAACAACCATTTCGAACCCCTCCAATTTGGCTTCCGTCAACTTCACAGCACAGAAAGGTCAAAGTGACTAACAATCTCCTAAAGGTTTCTGATTCTGGTTCTCTTTCTATACTCATCCTTCTTGATCTCAGTGCTGCTTTTGACACTGTTGACCATAACATCCTACTTTCTCATCTTGAGAATTTTGGAGTTTCTGACACTGCTCTCAGATTGTTCAAATCTTACCTCACTGATTGGTGTCATTTTGTCTCTCTTAATGGGTACAAGTCTGAAATTGGTCTTGTTAAGTCTGGTGTTCCTCAGGGCTCAATACTGGGCCCCTTGCTTTTCAGCATTTACATGTTTCCACTTGGTCAGCTTTTAAGATCACAGGTCCTCAGCTTTCATTTCTACGCTGACGATACTCATATATACATCCATACCAAACCTAACACTGATGTGGCTGTCTCTATTCTATCTAATTGCATCTCTGACATAAAAATTTGGATGACTCAAAACTTCCTTCATCTTAACTGCGACAAGACTGAAGTCATGCTTATTGGCACCCCCCATCAACTTCGTAAAGCCAGTCCTGTAACTCTATCTGTAGATGGTTCTTTACTTGAACTTCAATCTAAATCGAAAAACCTTGGGGTTATATTTGATTCTGGCTTAACATTCGACCCTCATGTGCACCTCAGAAATATTGCTTGACTACGTCCTATGCTATCATTAACTGTGGCTGAAAAGCTGATCAACACATTTGTGTTTTCTCAAATTGACTACTGTAATGCTCTACTCGCTAGGGTATCTAAATCTATATTGAACAAACTGCAGTATGTCCAAAACTCAGCAGCCAGAATCCTGACCAGGTCTAGTGCAAATGATCACATTACTCCTATCCCGGAGTCTTTGCACTGGTTTCCAGTCAAATTCCGTGTAGATTTTAAAATTCTCATGCTAACAGCCATCATGAGCAACACCTCTCATCCGCTTCATGGAACTGTTACTGTTACTCGGAAGCAGAGCACTTTTAGCAACAGACTGCTCCAGCTACGGTGTTCAAGGGAACGTTTCCGCAGGTCTTTCCTCCCAGCGACTGTCAGGGTGTATAACGCTACCCTAGACTAGGACTTTTAGCTCTTCGTTTGCTCGTCTATGGACAGCATGTTGCTCCATTATACATTTTGGACAATCAATCTGTATAAACCTATGCACATTTTGCACATATTCTATTGTTTTTACAGTGATTATGATTTTGCAATCACCTATGTATTTATTTTTATTTATTTAATTTATATTTATTTTGTATAATTTTTTGTCTATTCTGATGTCTGTTTTTGCTTGTCTTGGGCTGGACTGCTGTAACACATCAATTTCCCTTCTGGATCAATAAAGTCTTATCTATCTATCTAGATCAATTCAAAGTACAGAAATTAATTTTCACAAGGGAAAGACTCCAACTCAGAATGACCATAAGATGGAGCAACTTCCCCATTTCTTAACTAGAAGCAAAAAACAAAAAAAAATACTCTTTCTCATCTTAGATCTCTCTATAGAAGCACTGCAATTCTTAAAAGAGACCCAAACACCTCCAACCCGCAGAGAAACTAAGAATCCCAGCTTGCTTGCAGGAGACAACAGTGGCCACAAGGCTGTGCTAATCGCAACATTGCACTTCTTAATTCTCATAAAATTCAAACAACATTTTAGGATTTCAAAAATATGAACTTTAAGTACTGAAAACCTTGTAACAGTGTAAACATTGGGCATTGGTGCTATTCATAGGAGACCAGTAATACATGAAGATTAGAAAGCAGCACAATATAAAGAATATAGTACATGTGACCCAACGCGATGAGGTCACACTTGTTTTTCCAGCTCAGGCCTTTTCTGTCTGTGACAAGATTTGTATACAGGAAGGAGCTTTGCATAACTGTGCTTCCTCACTCCTCCAAACACTTTAAGACTCACAGTGTGGATCAGTCACTGTTCAGCCCTTTCAGAGTCACTGACTCACACAAGACAATGATGCCACTGATTCTACTGCTGGGGACACTGGAGCTCTTTGCTCAAGGTGGGGATTAAATAAATTATTTCTTGAATACTCTGACAAAGAGTATTCAGTTCTTCAATAGTCTTATTATTTGATATTAAACTAAGTCTTTATAACAAATTGAATAAAAACATAAATGTTTTATCACAAAAGGTAAATTAAAAAGCCAAAATTGAAATTTAAACTAATAATTTAATGTGTTACCATTTCACCTCCAGATTCCAGTGGACAGATTGTTCTGACTCAGTCTCCAGCTCAGTCTGTTCTCCCAGGAAGTTCTGTCTCAATCAGCTGTACTGCCAGTCAGTCTATTAACGATGAGCTCAACTGGTACCTTCTGAAACCTGGTCAGGCTCCACAGCTCCTGGTTTATGGTGCAACAAGGCGTCAGTCTGGTGTTCCTGATCGATTCAGTGGCAGTTACTCTGGCACAGTCTTCACACTGAAAATCACTGGAGTCCAGGCTGAAGATGCAGGAGCTTATTACTGTGGGCAGGACTGGACTGGGTGACACAGTGATACATGTCTGTACAAAAACCTCCCTCACCTCTAAAAGAGCTTCTCTGGCTCATCAACAGGAGCCACAAAGAACAAACTCTGAACAGCTGCAGAGCTGCTGCAGTTGAACAGGGTGGGTATGCCACACACTGATATACAATTTTTTAAATACATTCATCTTAGTTGTCAAATATATTTTTAGAAATATGTAAATGACTATGAGATGCAGTTGATACAAAATAAACTCATAGTTTAACTCTTAAAACATAGGTTATATCACTGTTTCCACAATATATTAATATCTGATCTTGACAAGTTTACTCACTATACTATATTACTGGTATGAAGTACTGTATGAATCTCATACATCTGACACATATTGCATTATCTACTACACTGATTCTTGTAAAAATCATTTCTTCTCTTTCACTCAAGTGTCAGTCCTTTCTATGACCTACTTCAAGGTCATCTCACTAGATTCACTGGTGGACTCTCGGATGAAGTGAAGCTCGCGCCTGTGGTTCTCACTCCTACTAGCAAATCCCTTTTGGGGAGTAACATTGGAAGACATTCGACTACAGGACTTGCTCTGTCTCATTAACAGGATCAGAGCAACTGCAGAGCAATGGGAGGAAACAGAGCTTGGTTTGTACATCACTTTCAAATATTGAGCATTAAACATATTGATTTTAATTATTTTTAACTTAGCTTTTTTAAATATATATATACATTATGTATTTAAGCATTTAAACTTCAAAGGCTTTGCAATTGAAATGATGTATTAAAGAAGTAATGCTAATAAACTCCATTTTTATATACAAAAGACATTTGCTTCTGTTAAAGTAGAAGGATTATTTTGTAAATGACGTGAGACTGTACCATACACAGGACACTGTCTCTTCAGGTGACAATCAGATGAAGCAGTAGGCTGGAGACACTGAAGGCCTGGATGATTTTAATGAAGATGTATTGATATTCAAATATAATCATAACAAGCAACAGAGACTGCAGTTATTTATACTGATCACAATAAGGAGATCATTTTTTTGCTATCTCCAAATGTACTTTTATTAATTCAACTGTAGTTTCAAGGTATATTATTTCAACTAGAATTAAGAGTTATTGAAGATTTCTAATAATATTGTTTTGTCTTTAATACGTTGGTCCTCTATGCAGATGCACAGGAATGTGGCTAAGAGGTTACAGAAAAGTAAAGCAGCATCAAAGTGTAATGATATATAGTGCAGATGGACTCCATCAAGTCTGCTACCAAGGTCACTATTCATCACCTAAAAAAAGATTCACCAATGGGGATCTACAGGGTGGATACCAGAACTATACCTGAAAGCATCTCAGCCAACCATCAGATTGTCATGAAATATCAAAAAAGCAAGAACCCGACACCTTTTCAAATGCTAACTAACTAGCTCTGCATCTCTCTCCAGCTGAACTGGCAATTTGACTTTTCCAACTACATGACTGCAACTTTTCTCCAAAAAACACAAGACCCAAAAAAATGAGACAGTAAAGTACAGAATATGACCAAAGTATCCAAATAATTTTGCAACATAGGGATTTTTTTTTGCCTGAATGATGAAATAAAACAGTTGGATTCTTTTTGTCAACATTCTAAAATATAGCGAATATTCAGAACCAAGCTGTTGCTAGAATTTACCAAGTTCTCCACCCTATCTACCTTGCGGACCCAGGAAGACAAAATATGCATAGATTGTTATTTCAAGACCAAAGTTCAGGTATGTTTACTATGGCACAGCTGCTTGAGGGCCAATGCTAGCTGCTAATTCCAATGCAAGCTTTCACACCCTATTTGTCTCTCTCTGCACCAGGTACACTTCCAGCATAGAGTGATTAACTACCAAGTTGTAGCCAGCTCTTCTCAGAGGAAAGTTTAATTTATAAAGGACGTTTGGCCAATGGATCTTTGAGTATAAAACTTCCTTATTCGCGTTATAGTTCTCAAGAGTTATTATTATTCCAAACATGTTTGACGTTTAGCTCACGACAGTAAATACATAGTTTACTTTTATATGAGAATGTGATTTAATAATATGAAACTAATGAAACCTGAACTAGACCATAAAGCTTGTAGTCGATTTATTTTAACTCTGAAGTTATTAACTCCTAGTAATCCCGAGATGAATAATCAGCCTTTCATATCACATCAGATTGTTTCACAAAATATATTCTATTTCATTTGATAAAAATATTTTCATTATATATCAATAAATTGTATATTGTATTTTTATAATTTTTATAATCCATGTGTGACACTGTAAATTACTGTTTAAATTCTAAAAGTTGTTCAATGGTCTCGCAATGGAATATGACCTTTTTATTTTGAATGATACTTATATATAAACTGTGGGCTGCAAATTAAAAAAAATAAATGTGACTTTAAATTGTATTATTATTCAAAAACTTCAATAACAGTGTTCTTACAGTTTAATCTTATTTAAAGTCCACACCATTACTGCAACTATTGCACCATTACTGCAACTATTGTATTTCCAATACATCTGTCACAGGGTGATTTGATTCTGTTTTTGACTCCATGAGATTATTTCAAATCTAAGAAGAACAGTTAATAATTTAAGAATGGAGCTTTACCTGTTTATAGATTCCACTACCGAAGTATTTAAAAAAGCTGAAAGTGAGACTTCTACTGGTTTGCAACAGTGCCCTCTACTGTTATTAATTATTTTGCAGCCGTAAGACAAAACTTCATTATGTTTTAGAAACAAAACTCTGGTCAGCAGGGTCAGTTATTGTTATCAAGAAGATTAAGAAGGTCATATCTGGTCCAGCCACAGTGGCCAATGTGTTATATATGCAGGTGGCAGGTGTGGAACTGTGTTTTCTGATAGAGTATGATTAACATCTTATTACTAAGATTGACTAATTTACTTAATCTGAAATTGCTTTAAAGGCAGAACTAAACATTAAATACAACAGCGAGCAAAATATGTCAGTAAAACTTTTGTAAACTGTGCACAATGATGCAGGACCAGATTCCAGTTCACATTTCTTCACAGACCCCTGTGTTTACAGCTCTCCTTGGCTAAAAGTATTTCTCTATCAAGGAAAATAATTGACAGCACTCAGTGCTCTGGGAATGTTTATAGCTCTGTGAGTTTAATGCTGCATGACTGAGAGCTGCCCTTCATGACAACACAACCCACAGCAACAATGACTTTAATCACCATCTTCATCTGGACACTTGTCATCTGTGCTCACGGTAAATAGCAATTAGACTAATGCATCTTAACATAGCACATTGTCAGGGGAAGGGTTGTTGAATTAGTTCCTCAATGGATAAATTATGATGGTCCAGCTGCAATAGCACTTATGTGCAAGAGTGGAAGTTTAGTAGACAGTGCACCCAAAACCAAATATACAGTGTGAAATAATTGAAGACAAAACAAAACAAAAAAATGATAACACATCAAAGCTATGCTTAGAAAGTTCTAATCAAAAGGAATCACACCACACTTGGATCCTCTCTCCATTAACTCTTCCCCCTCTTAGCTTAAAGAGCCACTTAAATATGGAACATACCATTGTCTCTTAAAATTATTCACATTCATACTTCACAAAATGAAAATTTGCCCCAAAACAATTTTTGCTTATGACACTCTTGTATCAATAAGGTTAAAATAATACAAATTTCCTTTATTATAATAATAATTTATTAGAATTATATTCACTGCAATGGTGCTTCCCATTGCAGAAATGTCTGCATGCTCTCTTCAGCACAAGCAATACAAAGCCAGCCAGTGAGGAGAGTACAGGTTTGGACATCCCAAGCCACTGTGCCTGGAAGTTAGACACCCAGCATAACAACAAGAAAAAAGACAGACAGACAAGAGCGTTTTTTAAACAACAGATAAGTACTGTACAAATAAATAAACAGAAAGTAACACTCGTGTATGACTGATTTCTTTGTGGAATACTGGTTGAGGAGTAAAATGTAAGTGTGTTTGTGTTTGTATGAAATATGAAGCTGCTAGCCAAGCTAAGATTGTGTACCCTCACAACTAGCCAGCAGTTAAGTAGGTTCACATACAATACAGTATATATAACAATCTGTACTCTGTAAACCAGTGCCTGTGGCTGATGACAGAGAGCTGATGGTGGAGTACCTAGTCTCTTGGGGCTGAAGTTTACAGCTCAAATACAAAATGGGTTGTTCCTCCCCTGCCTTCCCTTGAGAAACCACCGCTCTGGGGCCCACTGCAGAGACATCCCCTTGGACCAGAAGCCTCTTATGGAAATCTGGACTCCAAAGTACTGGGGCAGAGACAAGATCCTTGAGGGTTTTGAATGCCTTCTCACACTCATTTGTCCACACAACTGGATTTTTGGCTGCTTTGGTAGTGAGGTTAGTCAACGGTACGGCAATGGAGGCTAATTGAGGAATGAAATGTCTATACCACCCAACCAAACCCAGGAAAGATCTCACTTGATTTTTGGTTTGGGGTCAAGGACTGTTCTAAAAGGCCTCCACCTTGTCCACTAGAGGACGAACCTCACCTTTACCCAGTTGGTAGCCCAAGTACCGGGCCTTTCCTATGGCCCACTCACATTTTCAGCTATTGAGTATTAATCCGGCACAATGTGTCTTCCCCAGGACCTGACAGAGATGTTGAAGGTGCTGCTCCCAGGTGTTGCTGAAAATGACCACATAATCTAGGTATGCAGCACTGTACACCTCACAACCCACAAGGACTCGGTTCATTAGCCTTTGGAACGTTGCAGGAGAACCATGCAATCCAAATGGCATCACAGTAAAATGGTATAAGCCTAGTGGTGTTCTGAATGCCATGTAAGGTCTAGGTGCTTCCTCCAAGGGTCCAAGGTCCTAATGAAGCTGGCAGACCCTATCTTCTCAAGGAGGTCATCAATACGTGGGCTTGAGCGTGTGTGTCTGGCACAGGTGTTGAGTTCTCGGGTCCATTATCCTGTGAAACCGCTGACGGTGCTGGGGTACGCTGTCATGTGCCGGTGTGGGAAGTGTCAGTCTCGGACTCCCTGTGGATGTCATGTTTCCTGATGTTGCTTCCAGAGCTTGAGGCACAATGCAGCTGTGGGCAGGACTTCCTGAAGGGAGGTTTTAAGCCCACACAATTCTTGCAAAAACCCCTCTTCTCTTCTTTGTTGCCCAGATAGGAAGTCCCGGAGTAGAGCCGTCATCTCCGCCTGAGGTTGTGTCCTGTGTGTCTTGGCCATGCTCCCAATTCCTCATATTGTTTTCTCTCATCATCATCACCTTCCTCTGATGAGGATACTGTGTCCTATGGCTCATCTGCTTTCAGATACCTTTGCTTGAGACCGCAGGCCTGTCCTCTTCTTCCCAGGATGCACTGCTTTGTGGCTGGCCATCCCACTGCTACCTCCAAACATCAGTGTAAGGGCTGAAGGAGTTGTTGAATTAGTTCCTCAATGCACAAAGTGAGGAGGTTTTGAAAGACAAAAAAACAATTATTTTCTAGCCCTCTCAGACATATTAACTTTGTAAAATTATTTTATTTGTAATATATTTATTTTATGTTATTTTATTTCAGGTTCCAGTGGCCAGGTTACTGTGACTCAGACTCCATCAGTGACACCTGTTCTGTGTTCCAGCACAGACAGCCACTGCAAGTTGTACGATCAGCCACTCTGTGGATAACTGTTATTATAGTAGCTCATGGTAGATCTGTATTGCTCAGTACTATCAGAAACCTGGAGAACCTCCTAAACCCCTGAACTATGGGGCAATAATCCACCCGTCTTGGATCCCAGAGCATTTCAGTGACAGTGGGTCTGGAACAACCTTTACACTGACCATCATTGAAGTCCAGGCTAAACATACTGGAAATTATTACTGTCAGAGTTACCACTATATTGATAGGAAGAATGTGTTCACACAGTGATACACGTCTGTACAAAAACCTCCTTCAGCTCTACAGGGCCGTTCTGGCTCATCAACAAAACCTGAGAACAGTTGCAGAGGTATGACAATTACACTGAACAGAGCTCAGTTTGTACATCATTTATACATATTGTATAATAAATACATAGGCAGAATTAGTAGATGTTTTTATATTTTTAAACTTAAAAAGGCCAAAACATTGAAAATTACTAATAAAATAAATAATACCAATTAACATTTTAACCATTAAGTGCCATCAAAGGAAATATTTCAACACATTTTAGCATTTCCGAATGTCTGTTTTTATCCTGTGATATGTATTGTTTATCAAGTTCCGATCCAGTCAACTATTTTTAAAGACAGAACTCATAAGCTTTTATTAAAACAGAAGGATTGGTTTCTGACATGTTAGATTGGACTGGATCTATTAGAATAAAAAACTGATGAAGACAGCTTGGAGAGACTGAAACTATGGATATTTCTCCTTCTGATGTGTTTATCATCAAATAGAAAAATAAGCAACAGAGAATGCAATTATTAATACAGACCACGAGAGGGAGACTGATCATGTTAGTGCATCTCCACTGTAGCAGTGTTTTGATTAAGTCAATGAAACAGCCTTTATTACTACTACAGCTAAAGAGTGTTTCTGCTCTAATAAGACACAGCTGGGGGAATTTATATAAGAGAAGACTGGATATTTCCCTGCTGGGAGAACAAGCCCAGACAACAGTAGCATCTCAATCCCACTGCTAACACACAGACAGCAAATTGTCTTTCCTGCTGGGAGAACAAGCCCAGTCAGTCCTGACCTAGCCTCGGTACTGAGGGATAGTGAGATCAGGGTCTATCATTTAGAATGCACATTAAGGAGCAGTAGACTGAGCACAAAAGGGTGAAACAGAAGAGTTAGCTGAGCTAGAGTGTATGTGGTACTGGCAAGTAAATGCAGCTCCCTGGCTACCTCATTCTGAGTGACAGGAGTGAGAGTGACTATTCTGAAGCTGAGTGTCACATCCACCAGCAACCGTATTCTATCCCATAAACGACCTCTCGCTAAACAGACCACAGCTATGGGTAATCCAGCCAGCACATTGATCAATTATCCAATCACAACACCACACTAGTAACCAAACCTGTCACAAAGTGTTCTTTCAGGACCCTATGCAGACTGCACAATCTGGGGAGGAGTGAGGAAAACACAAGGAAAAAAGCATGCAAAGGGGCTGGAAGGAAAACAGAGGGTGTGTCCAAGGTGCGTTGGTGTTCAGGGGGGTGTGTCCAAGACAAACAAGTCCAAGAGAGTCCGTAGCAAATCCAAGAATGATCCAATGTCCAAAACCGGGAGATCCATGCAGACACAGACAAACAGTGTAAAAAGCCTGATCGGGATCTGGTGAAGGGTTGGGGGAATAAAAGGGGGGTAACGGGACCAGACGCTCCAGTCCCAGACCCAGATGGTCAGGACGCCGTGGTGAAGCCGATGCCATCAAGTGGCTCCTGGACTCGCAAGTAGGCGGGCTTCTGGGCGTCCATCTTCCAAAGCTGAGCCCAGATTGGCAGGAACGTCTGGCTTTTATAGCATGGGGGGCAAGAACCGGAGGCAGGTGCAGGAGATAAGCACTAAACAAGTAAGGGCTAGAGCGTCCTTAAGATGAGGGGTTTACGATCGTGACAAAATCCTCCACTTCCTGGGATATTTGTGCTAATATGGCAGAATACAAGACAAAAGAAATTATGTGAATACAGCAGTTGCCTTTACAGCAGTGAGTTATGGTAGTGTATGTTTCTGTCCAGAAAGCAGGCAGCTTTCTATGAGCAAGCTGAGTTGGTGTCACAACTGCTTATAATACATTAAACAGGAGAATGCTAGTGGATGTGTGCTGGAAAAGAGAAGCAATAAACGAATTGGGTAGTAATTCTATCCCAGTGAGAGGCCTGGTAAGAGCAGCAATCGCAGAGGGGACAAAGCATTAAGAGAAATCTGTAGTTGTTAAAGAGCCTGTTCTGCATTGGAGATCTTTTCCTGGAAGGAGCTGTGAGAATAATGAAAATGTGCCAGAGGGGACTTTGATGGTTAAAACAGATAGCCTACTGTAGTTTGAGATAGAAAAGGGCTGCCCGGATAGAGACATGTCTGCTGTGTGTGCGATTTATGTGAGTGAAATGTGAGTCAGTGTGTAAGATCAGAAGGTGAACTGGAGGACGTGTGGAGTAATGGAAAGGTCCTTTCTGACAGTTGGTCTCTAACTGACTCTAGGAAGATAGGATGTGAAAGAGTGTTGCTGGTAATTGAAGAGTCTTGTGTTGAAGGCATGCAGTGGTGACAGAAGCGAGGGCAACACTGATACATGCAGTTGAATTATGAGATGAAACATGGGGTTTGCAAGAGCTGAGTGAGGCAGTGAGGGTTGTACAAGTGCTGAGTAAGTTATTGTTGAGACCCAGACTAGTGGCGCAGGTGGAGGAGATGTCAATGGCTACAGTGAGACACAAAGTCTGAGGACAGACTGGCAGAGAGTGAGCCGCCAACAGTCATCGAGACCTCTGCACAAGAGAGCAGGTGGACTCCTGTATGAGCCTGAGGTGCATGACAGACTCCAAGAGAGAGAGAACCAGGAGAAGCTCCATGTGAGAGAGGGAGCAGGAGGGTCCGGGAGATGAAAGTAGAGAACTGGAGTAGACCCCATGTGAGAAGTTTAGGAGCACGGAGGCTCCCAAACATAATAAGTCATTGAGGTGCAAATCAAGGGAAGACTCATGGTTAAGTAGTAGCCTCTGTTGTGACTGTGTCAGCCCGCCAGTAAGGTGAAGAAGGCAGTAAAGGTCCGACCAAACAAAAACAACCAAGTTGTGGGTGTTCCACTATTACTCCCCAAGGATTGATAGATAGATACTTTATTGATCCTGTAAGGAAAATTGCAGTGCAACAGCAGCTTAACACAGTCGACACAGCACAGTGTAGCGAATGATACAATAATAATACAACACATACAGTACAATCAGTACATTGAGAAGTGCACTAAGAAGAGTTACTCACAGTCCAGAACATACAAAGAACAAACCAGAACAGTACACAAAAAGTTGTATTGCACCACATAAATATAAATATAAATATAAATATAAATATAAATATAAATATAAATATAAATATAAATATAAATGTATTGCAAAAGTCCCCAGCATATATTGTACAAAAACGGTTGTAAAAGGAAAAACCCGATGTAGCAGACAGTTTACTGTTCAGTCCAAAAACAGGTCACTGTCAATGTTGCCTCTGCCCAGACGCAAAGTGGATGCGTTGAACAGGCAAGAATGACCTCCTGTAGCACTCCCTGTTGCACCGTGGATGGATCAGCCTATTGCTGAACGTGCTCTTCATTTCCACAAGCATGTCATAGAGGGGATGGGAGACATTGTCCATGATGGCCTCTAGTTTGGACACCATTCTTTTCTCAGCCACTACCTCCAGGGGGTCCAGGCCAGATCCAATGACAGAGCTTGCTCTTCTGATGAGCCTGTTCAACCTGTTAGAATCCCCTGCTCTAATCCCAGAGCCCCAGCATACCACCGCGTAGAAAATGGCGCTCACCACAACCAACTGATAGAACATATGTATCATCTTACTACATACATTGAAGGACCTGAGCCTCCTCTAGAAGTAAAGTCGGGTCTGACTCTTCTTGTAGATGGCCTTGTTCTTAGACAATTCTAGTCTATCGTTGATGTGCACTCCCAGGTACTTGTATGAGTCCACTATCTACACGCCAATCCCATGAATGTAGATAGGAATAGGTTGGACCCTTTTCCTCCTGAAATCTATCACGAGCTCCTTTGGATGGAGGAAGTGTTAGGCAGTTGCAGCTGCGAGGGCTTAGGTGGCTGTGGGTGGGTGGGTGGTGAGCCAAAGAGGACCCTGAATCGAAACCTGTTAAAAAACTGGTTCAGCTCCTTGACCATCTCCAGGTTCCCCTCTTTTACACCCTCAGCCTGTCTGAAGCCAGTGATTTATCTCATGCTGCTCCATATGTCCCTCACCCTATTCCTTTGCAGCTTGTTTCTACCTTCCTCCTGTATGCATCCTTGCTCTCTCTTAACTTCTGCTTTAGTTCCCTTTGTGCACACTTGACCTCTCCCTTGTACCCCCTCCTAAAAGCTCTTTTCTTGTCATTCAGAAGAGCCTTCAGGTCACTGGTGACCCAGGGTTTGTTATTGGGAAAGCAGTGTATGTCTTTGGTGGGGATGGTGTTGTCAACACAGAAGATAATGTAGTCAGTGACATAGTCCATCATGTTGTCTACGTCATCCCCATGTGGTTCGCAAAGCACATCCCAGTCAGTAGCCTCCAAAGCACCACGTAGATCCTCCATAGCCTCCTGAGACCATCTCCTCACAGTCCTCATGGTCGCAAGTAGGCATGGACAATAGGCTTGTATTGTGGTGTAACCAGGACAAGGTTGTGATCTGATCTGCCAAGGGGGTGAGGGCTGTGGAACTATATGCGTCTTTAGCATTGGCATATAATAAGTCCAGTGTTTTGTTTTCTCTGGTCAGGCACTTAACAAACTGGTGGAAAGTAGGCAGAGTGGTGGAAATAGAGACATGATTAAAGTATGGTTTACAATTATATGATGAATGTTTAAAAACATATATCAGTACATGATGTGATGACACTGTCCACCTGTATCAGCTCTGCAGCTGTTCTCAGGCTCAGTGCTCTGTGGTTCCTGTTGATGAGCCAGAGCAGCTCCTGTAGAGCTGAGGGAGGTTTCAATACAGACATGTATCACTGTGTGAGAGGAGTGCTGGTATATTGCACACAGTAATAATTTCTGTTTAAGAACTGGAGCAGTTCCTGTGCAGCTGAGGGGATTTTTGTACGGCTGTTTTTCACTGTGTGAACACAGGACCATTGTGTACACTCAAACAGTAATAATCTCCTGCATCTTCAGGCTGGACTCCTGTGATGGTCAGAGTGAAGTCAGACCCAGATCCACTGCCACTGAAACGCTCTGGAATCCCAGACAGACGGACTGTTGCACCACAGATCAGGGTTTTGGGAGCTTCTCCAGGTTTTTGATGGTGCCAAGTGAGACAGGGGCGACTTGAACCACCACAAGTACAGGAACCCACAGAACTGCTGGTCTTACAGCTCAAAGTGACCGTCTGTGCTGGGAGAACAGATACCGCTGATGGAGTCTGAGTCACCGTGATCTGACCACTGGATACTGAAACAAAATAATCAAACAAATGCATTACTAGAAATATACTTTAATCAATTTAAAATGTCTGAAATGCTTATAATACATGTGTTTCATTATCTGGCAAATAATGTCAGATTTGGAAACATAATATAAAATGTCTGTACACTGCAAATCTTATATTAATTTAATTGCTACTCACCTTGAATACAGACAAGTGTCCAGATGAAGATGGTGATGAGAGTCATTGTGGCTGTGGGTTCTATTGCCATGAAGGGCAGCTCTCAGTCATGAAGTGTTAAGCTCACAGGGCTATAAACACTCCCAGATCACTGAAGCATGTGCTGCCAATGCAAAGTGTCTCTTCTATGCAAATTGTCTTCCTTGATAGATCAGGACTTTTAGCTAAGATGAGCTGTAAACACCGTTTGGGCACAAAGGTCTGTGAAAACATGTTTACTAGAATCTGGTCCTGCATCATTCTGAATGATAAATACCACAAGGTTTTTTTCATCTTTATCACAGGAAATTTCTAGGAGTAAATACAGCTAAAATAACATTGTCATCAGTTTTACCCCATGTTTTCCTTAAAATATAGTTCATTGTTTCTGATTAAATTAAGTATATGCCAATTACTTTTGTATTTAATTAAGACTCACCGTGTGGATCAGTCACTGTTCAGCCCTTTCAGAGTCACTGGCACACACAGGACAATTGATGCCACAGATTTTACTGCTGGGGACACAGGGGCTCTTTGTTCAAGGTGAGAACTGAAACAAAAATCAGTCTAGAATAACATTCAACTAATTAACTAATAGGTACAGTTTAAAAAAAGAAATATGAAATACATGGAAATGTAGCAAATATGTTTTATTAGGCAAATCAATACACACATATTTATAGCAAGAAAGCATTAATTCATTATTTGCTACTATTTCATTTCCAGAGTCCTGTTCCCAGATATTTGGAAATGGAAATATAGGCACATAAATTCAAACATATTTATCACAATTTTAATTATTATATTTATAATAATCTGTTGTTCATCATCATTTTACGTCCAGAGTCCAGTGGGCACAGTGTTGTGAATTAACATTACAATTAACATTATAGGCAATATTTGCCATTAAAATATTTGAACAGCTTTTTTGCATTTCTAAATGTCTATTTTTATCTTGTGATATATTTTGTTTCATGCCAAATTGCCACTCAATAAGCTCCATTTCCAAAGAAGGAACATGGAAACTACTATTAAAGCAGAAGAATGGTATGTTTTTCCTGAAGATTTTTTTTGCCTGAAACATCATGGCAAAGGTGGGGGGGGGGGGGTTATGAAAATGGTGAAAATCAGGACCTGACTGAGAGGTTAAGTCAATAAGTGAAATAATTATTCATAACCCCCAACTTCTAAGTGATTTCTAGCACTATACCCGAGCGATTGACATAAGTAGAGGCACATACTCTCAGGTACTCTGTGACAAAACAAACAAATCTTGGTTCATTTCACGTCTTAAACAACTTTCCACACTAAATGAACAAGAACATTATGAATATGGTACTTGTTCTGTTGTTTTATTTTCTGCAATAATCTAAATTACTTTGTATTGTAGTTTGAGGCTCTTTATAGATCCCAACACATCACAACAACACTGTGCAGAGAACAGACCTTGAATGCCTACAATTTACAGGAAGGCTTAGTATCATATCTGATCTATTCCATATCCTTAACGGTTGCTCATGATAACTCTAATCTTCTCATTAATCCCAAAGCGGTATTTAATTTCTCCTCTGGTTCTACTCAGCTCCTCTCTGGAACAAACAGCAATATCCAGGCCTAGTGTCAGTTACTCAGCCCCAGCATGTCTCTCTGACAAATTCTTCCTGGGAAAACAGTGAACAATACTACTACATTACATACATTAGTCTTACAAAGGAACAAGTAATAGGTTTATTCCATGCTGAAAAAAAGAAGAAAGAGAACACAACGTTTCGGCCGTGGAGCCTTCTTCAGGTGTGAGAGAGACAGGGCAGTAGGCAAAGGTAAAGTAGCGGGAGAACAAAGGTTGGGAGGGAGGAGGAGTGAGAGGCGGGAGCAGGGGACAGAATGCTGGTTTAGTGAGAGAAGCGGGCAAGTGGCCCAGGGAGGAAGAGAAGGTATGACGAAGAGATCTAGAAAAAGATTTGGAGGAAGGCATAGTGGGTCGCAGCAGCTGTAGGCGGTAGTAGTTCAGGTGGGTAGCTTCGTCAGCATGCGTAGGCTGCAAAGGAACAAGTAATAGGTTTATTCCATGCTGAAAAAAAGAAGAAAGAGAACACAACGTTTCGGCCGTGGAGCCTTCTTCAGGTGTGAGAGAGACACGGCAGTAGGCAAAGGTAAAGTAGCGGGAGAACAAAGGTTGGGAGGGAGGAGGAGTGAGAGCCGGGAGCAGGGGACAGAATGCTGGTTTAGTGAGAGAAGCGGGCAAGTGGCCCAGGGAGGAAGAGAAGGTATGACGAAGAGATCTAGAAAAAAATTGGAGGAAGGCATAGTGGGTCGCAGCAGCGCTCTGGTTCTTTCACATTTTAGATGATTTTGTGCACCTGCTCCCTGTTCCAGCGTTCCAGACGCTCACTCTGTTCTGGGCTCTGCATTGGAAGACAGACGCCCATAGGACCACCTACCACCAAGACCCCCTAAGTCCGCGGCTTGAGGGCATAGGCCTCCTATCAGCGTCCTGAACCAGCCGAGTCTGGGACAGGTGACATTGTGGTTCTCTTAATAATAAAGAGATTCAAACAAACCCAACCTTTTGAGAAAAACAGAACCTACAGAGCTGCTGCTTAGTTCCAAGAAACAACAGTGGCAACAAGAGGTGCTCATCTCAACACTTCACTCCTTCACTGCTATAATTCCATCCATTTTCTAACTGTTTCATCCAATTCAGTGTCTCAGGAAGCCAGAGCCTATCTCAGCAAGCAACAGGTGCAAGGCAGGATACAGGTTGGACAGGATGACAGCTCATTGTGGAGCACACATAGACACAAATTACATACTGTAGACAGTAAACAACGGAGATTACTACTGTCACAAGAGCTTTAGCTTCCATCTCATATATTGATACAGTACACACCTGTGCAAAAACCTCTTTCTACTGAACAGGAGAAGGTGTGGTTAATTAAAAGAAACCACAGATGACTGAGGCTGAGAGCAGCTACAGAGCTGCTATAATTGCTTTTAACTCAACATTGATATAAAACTATGTATTGTTAAATTTTTGAACCTCTATTTTCACTGCAATGTGAATGTAGCATTGCATTGTATTTTTTATTGATAGATGGAGAGCAAGCTGGGGTATGCGAAAAAGACAATTCCTAATGCAAGAAGTTGTAAAGGGTTAATAAAGTGATGATGTTATGTTATTTCTTCTTTGTATCTCTGTCTTTTGTACCACAAAGAATTCTTAACAAGCCTAATCAGTAAAGAGTTGGTTTGGCTACAGTATAAAGCTGATTTTAGACTTTCACTTTGTGTCCTTTGCTCTTGTTTAATCATCTTAAAATCACCATTGTCTTAACTTGGCAGTTGAATTTTGAGATCAGTGTCAAAGGGCTGACAAAAACCACTAAATTTGTCTTTTGCTTCTCCTGCAGCTTCTGTTTTTCTGATACCTATATTTGCAAACAGTATGGTTCACCACCTGTGAAGATTTAAGAACAAAAGCAATGTCCTGTATTGAATCCTATGCTGTGTGTGGGTCCACTGGTGGCTCAGGGAGATCTGACAGCCTGTACGGAGTTTAGGATGAAGCACCTATGAATTGCTAGGGGGTAGTCAGTAGTCTAGAGGAGGTGGCCATTGGGCACGTTGAGCTTGTTTGGTTGTTATTATCTCAGTGATCTGAGAAGCTCGCGTGGCTGTTTCTTGAAAGAAACCAGAGTGTTGGCTTCACCAACACAGCCGGAAAGATTACTTCCTCTTTGGATAAATAACTCCTGTTCTCAGTTTTAAATGCAGATCTCTGATGTCATAGCAACTTTTTGAAAGCCCTCAGGTTGATATGTAAAAAATAAAATAAAAATAAAAATGTAAAAAAACCTTATCTGTGATAGAAACATTCTCCATCTTGATTCTCTTACGTACAGAATTATCAAGAAGATGACCAAATGAAAAAGCTATCTGTCTGTGTCTAACGTATCAATATACAGTATTGTTGTGCCAAACAAAAGGCATCAACCGAGAGTCTGGGTGTTGAAAGTCATCTTTATTTCATATGCATATGGGAGTCATGCTCTTGCATGCAAGACTCAAAAGACAATGCTTACAGTGCTCTTTTATACAGTGAAACAAATGATACAAGATACACTCCCACATTACTCTCTGCTTGCATTTTGGCTATATATGGTAATTCTAGAAAGCTGACCAGTACATATATTTTCTTTAAAGCTGGCTTGCATGACAAGCAGCCCCTTCTGCTGAATAGATCATGTATTCCAGGAGAGGTAACTCAGTCCTTGCCATGAGAACAATGGCAGCTATGCATTAAGACACCATGTGGCTCTGTTATCTTTTGAAACCAGACATCCTGAGACAGAGTTAGTAAAATATAAGTAAAGAGATACATAGTCAACAAGATATAATACAAACGTTTAGTTGATTCCATTAGTATTGTGTTCAGACTCAAGATCTTGGCATTATTAAGAATGGTCACTCCAGTTCACCCAAGTCATACTGAACAGTTAAAGTCACCTTCATCCTTACGATATGATGATGCTTCAGCTTCTGTTCCTGAAAGCTCATTTACTCCACCAGAATCTTTTTGCCTTTATTCAGAGCCTTTACAACCCTTGTTCACACACAGAGGGTCTTTCAATTGATGTCACTAGAAACATTCACCTATAAGAAACTCTTCACATGTTTTGCTCTCAAGCTTCAGGTAAGGATCCCCCTCCATAAAATCAACAAATCAGATCTAATTTTCATTCTAATAAGGGCTCAGATATTACAGGTGAGGAAACCATTCCATTCCTTTCAGCTGCTTCTGACAGCTACACTGGGTTATTATATTGTTTCAAGTAACAAAAACTGAAGCAACTTATTCAAATTAACAACAAACAAACGATAACTTTTTTATGTTATCCTCACACAAAATAGATCAAACTGATGCCAGGAGGAAGTTATATTTTTCACAACTTATAAAAATAAAAGGAAACAGTATTTCTTAAATGTGAAGGTAATTAGACATTAAAGTTGTTACCAAAAGAGACATTTTCTTCTCAATGCTAAACAAGGTGATTGTTTTTTGTTGTGTGGAGCAGGTTGGTCAGTTTTCAACATTTGTGTAGTTGGTGTGCAGTTGCTGTTGGGACTATATACATCTAAATAGTGAATTCTTTTTTTGACTTAGGAATTGTCAAAATGCATATTTTATTTAATATTGGTATGCACATACAGTATGCAATGTTTCCTTTTTTTGAGAAATTGTTTACACAGCAAGCTTATAAAGAAGATACAGTAAGCAGCAGCTTTTACTGTCTGAATCGGACACAACTGCTTCTAAATTCTAAATTCTGCTTCTGATGGATCAGATGCAATATTTTCTGAGTTTTCCTCTAGTTCATCAGTGGTGCATGAGTTGAACTCGACAAACATAATTCAAAGAGAACCTACAGTACATAGAAGAAAACACAATTATTTCTGTGATTCATTTTATGATGTCTGCATAAAAAGAGCCCAAAAAAGTGTTCTAAGGTGACGAGCTTTAATTCAGATTAGAGACAGCATTTTTCCAGCTCTGAGAGATCTTTAAGCCCAGGCAGAACATACCATAAAAAAAAATCCAATCCCTTGTAAAGACCAGGGGTGTGAAGTAACAAATTAGAACTACTTCACTACACTACTTAAGTACATTTTTCTGAGATCTGTCCTTAAGTATTTTATTTTATTTATTTTTTATTTAATTACTAAAGAATATTGCTTTAGAAAATACAGTACTTTTACTCCACTACATTTCCCAGAAGAATCTTTATTTTTTGTTCTCTCTGGGATATTGATGTTTACATCAGCGGAGATTCTGATTGAGCAAAGCAGAGGCATATGCACACGTGCTGAACCCAAGTTTTTCTTTTAAATAACCACCCAATAAACACTACAACGGACTAGAGGGTGTCCTAGTTTAACATTTGTAAGGGTATTTGTAAAATATACAGTAGATGTTAAGCAGGAAATTATTTTCCCAGAAGAAATAATGCAAATAGGGTTAATAGTACCTGTACCAACTGTACCAACTGTACTGCACCACTGTACCAGCGGTCCTCAAAACTGCTGCCATTACCCCCGTGCCAAAAAAGCCTAACATGGCTCTCGACAATCTTAACAATTTTCACCCCATCTCCAACTTACCCTTTCTTGCAAAAATTCTAGAACCTGCTGTCACACTTCAGTTACATAACCACCTCATGACAAACAACCTTTTCGAACCCCTCCAATCTGGCTTCCGTCAACTTCACAGCACAGAAACTGCCCTGGTCAAAGGAGTTTCTGACACTGCTCTCAAATGGTTCAAATCTTACCTCACTGATCGCTGTTACTTTGTCTCACTTAATGGGTATAGGTCTGAAATTGGTCTTGTTAAGTCTGGTGTTCCTCAGGGCTCAATACTGGGCCCTTTGCTTTTCAGCATTTACATGTTTCCACTTGGTCAGCTTTTAAGATCACATGGCCTCAGCTTTCATTTCTACGCTTACTTTACTCAAATATACATCCATACCAAACCTGACACTGATGTGGCTGTCTCTATTCTATCTAATTGCATCTCTGACATAAAAATTTGGATGACTCAAAATTTCCTTCATCTTAACTGCAACAAGACTGAAGTCATGCTTATTGGCATCCACCATCAACTTCGTAAAGCCAGTCCTGTAACCCTATCTGTAGATGGTTCTGTACTTGATCTTCAATCTAAATTGAAAAACCTTGGGGTTATATTCGACTCTGGCTTAACATTCAATCCACATGTGCAGCATATTGTCAAAACATCTTTTTTTCACCTCAGAAATATTGCTAGACTGCGCCCTATGCTATCACTAACTGTGGCTGAAAAGCTGATCAAAACATTTGTGTTCTCTTGAATTGACTACTGTAATGCTCTACTTGCTGGGGTATCTAAATCTACTTTGAACAACCTGCAGTATGTCCAAAATTAAGCAGCCAGAATCCTGACCAGGTCTAGTGCAAATGATCACATTACTCCTATCCTGGAGTCCTTGCACTGGCTTCCGGTCAATTCCGTGCATGGCTTGGCACCTCAGTACCTATCTGAACTATTATCGCCCGACTCCCAACCTTGCAACCTTCATTCTTCTAACTCTGGTCTCCTTACTGTCCCCCAAGCCCGTCTACATTGTATGGGTGACAGGGCCTTCTCCTGTTATGCCCCCAAGCTCTGGAATTCTCTTCCCAAGGATATCAGAGAGTGTTTTATCTTGTGTATTTTTTTATCTATTGTTATTATCATTCTGTAAAGCGCTTTGAGAAGCCACCTTTAAAGGTGCTATATAAAATAAAGTTTTTTTTATTATTATTATCATTATTATTATTATTATTATTATTATTATTATTATTATTATTATTATTATTGTTATAGAATACAGAAAATGGTACAGAGGCGACACACTGACATGATCTGTCTCCCTCTACTGGTTTGATATAATAACTACAGTCTGTGCTGTTGTTCTGTTTAACGATAAACACATCTGAAATAAAAACATCCATAGTTTCAGTTTCTCCTTGCTCCTACTTCATTTGATCAATTAGAAACTACTGTAACCCGTCTGTTTCAACAATAGCTTCTGAGCTCTGCCTTTATAAATGGAGTTGATTGGATTTCAACCTGACAATAAGTATTACAGTATAAAAAAATACACATTTCGCAATGCTAAATATGTATTGAAATATTTTCTCTGATGGCATTTATAAGCGAAATGTTAATTAGCAGATTTTTTGGTAATTTTCAATATCATAACATTTAATGTTTCGTAACTTAAATATATCTACTTAAATATACATATTCAGAAGTATGGCAGTTACCCTCTTAAACAGTGATACATGTCTGTACAAATACCTCCCCCAGCTCTACTGTACAGGTGCTGTTTGATAATTTTAAATTAGAATTATTTAACATTAATATTGTAGCGCCACGTGGGGCGCTTTTGTCATGCGCATGCAAGGTGGGCTAAGAACAGCGCCTGAGGGGCGGGACTACGGGACTGTATATAGTGGGATGAAGGCTGGGAGACAACCTCTTCCCTTTGTGTTTGTGTGTTAGTATAGGTGGAGTGCTGTAACCCCTGTCCCTGTGTGTGTCCCTTTCCCCGGTTCTGGTTAATAAATGTGTTGTTCAACCCCATTCCCTGAGTCCTATGCCTGCTCCATTCCATAGTGATGATGACTTAAATATATCTACAACTTCTTTATATGCACTTACTGTATTACACAAAATTTATAAATAAACTCAGTTCTGTTCAGTGTTGTAGCAGCTCTGCAGCTGTTCCCAGCCTCTGTCCTCTGTGGTTCCTGTTGATGAGCCAGAGCAGCTCCTGTAGAGCTGAGGGAGGTTTTTGTACAGACGTGTATCACTGTGTGAGAGGAGTGCTGCCATACTTCTGACAGTAATAATCTCCTGCATCTTCAGCCTGGACTCCAGTGATGGTCAGAGTGTAGTCAGTCCCAGATCCAATGCCACTGAAACGACCTGGAATCCCAGACTGACGATATGTTGCTCCACATATCAGGAGTTTGGGAGCTTCTCCAGCTTTCTGATGGTACCAAGCAAGACAGGGGCCTATTGAGCTACTACTACCACAATAACAGTTACCCAGAGAACTGCTGGTCTTACAGCTCACAGTGACTGTCTGTGAAGGGAGAACAGATGTCACTGATGGAGTCTGAGTCACGGTAACCTGTCCACTGGAACCTGGAACAAAATAAACAAGTAAATGTCTTACTAGAAATACAATTTGATTATGTAAAAATTCCTGAAATGCCTATTACAGATTTGTGCTATCACCTTACAAACCTTTCTATCCAGTTTCTAGTTTGAAAAGATAATATAAAATTACATTGCAAATCTCCTTGCATTGTGTTACTTTGCATTAATTTAATGGCTGCTCACCGTGAAAGAAGACAAGTGTCCAGATGAAGATGGTGATGAAGGTCATTGTTGCTGTGGGTTCTGTTGCCATGAAGGGCAGCTCTCAGTCATGAAGTGTTTAACTCACAGGGCTATAAACACTCCCAGAGCACTGAAGCATGTGCTGCCAATGCAAAGTGTCTCTTCTATGCAAATTGTTACACTTAATAGAGCAGGACTTTTAGTCAAGATGAGCTGTAAACACAGTTTGTGCACTGAGGTCTGTGAAGAAATGTCTGCTGGAATCTGGTCTTGCATCATTCTAAATGATAAATAAAACAAGGTTTTTGTATCTTTATCACATGAATATTCCAGGAATCACTACAGCTAAAAGAACTTATCAGTTGTACCTCATGTTTTTTTGAAAATATAGTCCATTGTTTCTGATGAAATTCAGCATATGCCAATTACTTTTGTGTTTAGTTAAGACTCACAGTGTGGATCAGCCACTGTTCAGCCCTTTCAGTCACGGACACACACAAGACAACGATGCCACCGATTCTACTGCTGGGCACACTGAGGCTTTTCGCTCATAGAGAGAACTGAAACAAACATCAGTCTAATATTTCAGTTAACTAATTAGTAAAGATAATTTTAGTCCTTGTATCTTAGTACTAACAGAAATCCTAATCATAATAGATACATTTTAAAAAAATGAAATACATGGAAATGTAGAAAATATGTTTTATTAGGCAAAAATGCAATATGCACAGTAAGCAATGTTCAATACAAAACCCCAGACCACTGCCAAGTATTCAAATCCTTTTTTTTTCCAGTTGAACTTCATTTTTATTAGAATTTACTTTCTCCAATCTTAACAATTGGGACCATCTCCAAGATACACTGCCGGGTCCTGGCTTAACCTGTCCCTCAGTCTCTAGGGGCCACATCTCTTCCAGAGCAGGGTGTTCCAGCACAGCGCTTGTCAACATCTGGGTTTTCCAGCACTGGGATTTTGAGGCCATCAAAGCAGCCCTCCACACTCTATTATCAGCTTGTGATGGCTGGGCTTCTTCAACAGCCTGGCTATTTATTCTCTTAGCGTGAAGCTCCAAAACAAGGCAGTGCTTGTCAACATCTCCCTGCTCATTAGTCCAACCTGTGCTCCTGGACTTCAGCATCATCCTCTTCATCCCTCCACTTTCTGTTGCTTGAGCTTCATCCCTGCCCTTGACACTCAGCTCAACATCAACTGTCAGCAGACAGACAGAGCCATTGGCCTGGTCTTGTCCTCTTCATCCCTCCACCTGCTGTTACTTGAACTTCATTTCTGCATTGACACACAGCTCAACATTAGCTCTCAGCAGACAGATTTTATTCCTCCACTCCCTCCCGTACAATATCTCCACATATTGAAAGATCTAAGAGGATAGAGCCCATGCTGGAGCACAAATGCTCTCCTCCTGAGCACCTTCAATGCCTGCTCAGATCCCATCATCTCTGTCTTCTCTTCTGCTTTCCTGGAGACCTTCAGACCTTCAAAAAGGTTTTAAACACAAGTTCAATAAAGAGGCAAACCGCTCAGTCTAACTCCCTGGGACTTCCCCACATTCCTATATTCAATCACTCACTGGGCTGTGGGTTTGGCTCAATGGTTTAAAGTAAATTTTGACCAATGTTCTTTTTAAAGTGCATGATTTAGACCAATATCCTTTTCCATTTTTATTTTCCAAGATGTTTTTAAGGGACAAGAAAAGAAGAGGAGTTAACAGAAAAGCATATGTGATTGATAAATTAATTGAACGCAATTAATTAATCAAACATATACATCAACAAAATAAATGTTCCAAAACCTTTCCACAATTCACTAAAAATGAAAAACTGAAATTATTTCATTTTAAAGGTATTCAGACCCCTTGTATTCATACCCCAAGCTCAAGTTCAAACAGGTGGAATACAGTACATTACCTCAAAAGTTACATCATTTGTTGATTGACTCCACCAGTGTAAGAATTTACTGGGTCACCTGTTGTCAATTATTTTGTAAATATAAATACCCCTCTTTCTGTGAGATCTTACAGCATGGTAGAGAAAAGAAGTCAGATTTTATTATAGAAAGGAGGAGGAATCTGGTGAAGGGTACAAGCCTATTGCCTCAGTGGAGCTCAGTGGAGTCCATTGTACAGAAGTGGAAAAGTATGCAACTACAGCCACACTGCCTAGATCAGGCCGCCCCCCTAAACTTAGTTGCTAGACTAGAAGTGCACTTATCAGAGAAGCTACTGCAAGGCAAACTGTGACACTGAATGAGCTACAGGAGTCAGTCGCTGTGATGGAAGTTAATGTATATGGGTCAACAAAGCTTTCCACAAAAAGAGCGTCTATGGGAGGGTTGCAAGGAAAAAACCCTGGCTGAGAAACCCATATCCTTGCCTGCAAAGAGTTTGCAAAACCACATCTAGAAGATACTACAGAGACATGGCAGAAAGTCTTGTGGTCTGACAAGACTAAAGTGGAACATTTTGGCCTGAATGGCAGAGGTACTGTACTGTATGTATGGCTCAAATCAAACACTACACATCAGCGAAGTTACACCATCCCCTCTGTGAAGTTATCAGGGGTTATCATGTTATCAGGATCAATGGGAAAATGAACAGTGTACAGTATATCACTGACAAATCCTGGACAACAACCAGCTTCCCTTTTGAGCCAAAAAGCTAAAAATGACAAGGACATTTGTCTTTCAAGCAACAAACAGACTAGATAGGCTACAAAGGCATTTGAGTCTGTCTTATGTTCTTATTTCCATTGGCAAAGTAAATTTCTTCCATGATTAAATTTCAGATGTACTGCAGGAATACAGTAACTAACATTTTCTGTCTATAGTAGTTCAGGGGGGTAGCTTCGTTAGCATGCGTAGGCTGCAAAGGAACAGGTAATAGGTTTATTCCATGCTAAAAAAAAAAGAAGAAAGAAAACACAACGTTTCGGCCTTGGAGCCTTCTTCAGGTGTGAGAGAGACAAGGCAGTAGGTAATGTAGCAGGAGAACAAAGGCTGGGAGGGAGAAGGAGTGAGAGGCGGGAGCAGGGGACAGGAAGAGAGGCCAATCAAGAGGTGTGGAGTCAGAATAGGTATAGAGAGGTGTGAAATGAAACTTCCAATGAATGGAGAAAATTTAAAAGAAGAGTAGTCTGTCGTTAAGACAAGGGGGAAGGTGTGATGCTAGCTGCAGGATAATTTTGGTCCAGGTAGTCTTTCTGATGTATGAGTTTGGAAAACAGTCTTTGAGAACACAGACAGAGAGATTAGAGTGGTTGTGGTCATCAGAGGTGAAATGAGAAACAATGGGCTTGGAGAGATCTTTAATCTTCACAGCCCTGACGTGTTCTCTGAAGCGGTCTCCGAGTCTCCTTCCTGTTACTCCAATGTAGATGGCTGGGCATTTACTGCAAGAGATACAGTAAATAAGGTTGCTGGAGGTACAAGATGCCATCTGGGTGATCTGGAATTGTCCTGAGGGGTCTTGAATGAGTGTGGTGTTGGATGTGTACTTGCAGGTGATACAGCGAGCTCTGTTGCACGGGAAAGTGTGGATGGTTGCTGAGGGCAGTCAAGGGAGCTGTGAACAAGAAGGTTGCACAGATTAGGTGATTGGCGATATGAGATGATGGGGCAGTCAGAAAAGAGGGCCCCAATGGAGGGATCATTTTCTATCTGTGTCTTACAGTACCTTCAAATTCAGAGTTGAGCTTGAAAACATTATTAAGCCCCTTCAGAAAAGAGAGGGCTACATGTCCAAATTAAATAATCATAGCCGTATTCATATTTTTTCATCCCAAAGGATTGCAAAGAGCCATATAAAGTACATATGAGGTCAGCTCTTCTGCTCCAGCTACCCCACTGCACAGCAGATCAGGCGCAGATGTGAGAAATTACTTCATCAGCTGAACTTAAATGAAATAAGGAGGGGGCAGATTGTGCAAGCCCTGCTCCCTATTGAATTACCACATAGATAAATAAAAGAGACACAGATTAACATTTAGCCTGGATAAAGTGGTTAGAAAATGGATGAAAAGATAAACAATTATATCTTTCTGAAATATCAAGACTCATCACAATGTTAAACATACAACACTGGCGATCTTACTAACCAGAGATATACAACTAAAGTAGAAGCCCTGTTTTTTTTTCACAAAAAGTGATTAAAAAAACATTTTATCATATATTTATCATTTATTTTTGCACGCATGCTTTATTTTTATTTTGTCATATTAACAAGATGTTTAACCCCTTTTAGTTTAGAGTTAGATGTTTCATGTCCTGTGCTTTTTAACTATGTCCTCGGGTTAGCTCTATCATTTCTTAATGCCTGACTACAGGGATTATTGAGTTTCAATGCTGGGCCTCTGACACGGATAAAAACAGATTTCTGTGTCTTTGTCTCCCCCTACAGGTGTTTCTTGCAGCTGCAGGTAAAATAACTTGGACCACTTTCCCAGATGGCTGCGCTTTGCCTTGAAGACACCTCAGTGCCTCTCAGTGCCTTTCCTGTCACTCTGATTGTTGAAGTGAAACAGTCCTTTCACACTCCTTGTCTGTTTCTACAAATCAATATCCTCTACCTTTAGAAATTCAGTAACTAAAGAAAGTTTCACCATGCTCCCAGAACTTCTTTTCAACATACAGAAATATCTTAAAATTGTTTAACTGCCCTTTTTTAAGAAATACTGCCCATTTACTGTCTGGGTGAAAATGAGAAATGGAATATATTACCAAGCCAGTGAAGGAAGTAAAAGATTTTTCTTTAAGCGGACAGGCATTGTGATCTTGAGTAATTCTTTACTTTAGATGCTAGATGTCAGTGATATATTCTTGTTCTGTTGTTAGGTGCTGTTAGGTGTTTTTTTTACTTATATCACTGCATTCTGTTTATTGATATACTGTATAGTGGAGAACAGTTCACTCTGCCACCACAGAGCAGGAAGATGCACTGAGACAGAGCGGACCAATAAAATACAGATTCACATAATCCACAGTTTACTGACATCATTAATCAAAAGGGTGACTTACAGCACATGCAAATTGCTTAGACCACAAGCCTGCGTGGTTTGCATAAAGGGAGTCAGTTTTAAATCTGAAGACTCATCACCACTCTGACATTTTTTTCAAATCAGGAAAAGACATCAGCCATGGTGTCAGTCATTTCAGTCACCTGGATTATTTTATTCTACACTTACTGTATGGTGAGTCAAAGAAATATTTATCTACATTTAGTTCAAGTAGATTGGTGCGTCAGCATGTGAAGGCTGCAAAGGAACAAGTTAAAGGTTTATTCCATGCTGAAAAGTGAAGAAAGGAAACACGATGTTTCTGCAGTGGAGCCTTCTTCGGTTGTGAAAAACATTGTGTTTCCTTTCTTCTCTCTTCAGCATGGAATAAACCTATTAATTGTTCCTTTCTCTACATTTGTTTTGTATTTTCACTTAAATATATATATTACAATAAAATGGGATCTGTCTGATACACATTGTTTCTGTTGTTTCTGCAAGGACTGATGGTGAGATTACAATGACTCAGACTCCAGCCACACTGTCAGTGTCTCCTGGACAAGATATCAGTCTCCAATGCAGCGCAAGTCAGGACATTAACTGGAAATTAGTCTGGTACCAACTCCAGGCTGGTCACAGTCCTAAACTGCTGATTAAAGCTGGGGATGGGTGATTTGTGTTTCCAGTCGGGTTTCCAACTTGATTTAATGACAGCTGATCCAGAACTGTTTTTACCTTCAAAATCACTCCAGGACTTCAGGTGGAAAATGCAGGAGATTATTATTATCAGAAGTATAGAAGCTTTCACAGAGTGATACATAATAATAAGGAGAACAAAGTGATGCAATTAATAGATGGGGATTATTAGGAGGCCAACAGGAAATTATACTAGGATGCCAGGGTAACACCTCTGCATTCTTCAAGAAACACCATGGGATTTCTAATGACCACAGAGACTCAGGACTGCAGTTTTACTCATCCAAAGAATGGCTCCTTTTTACAGTCTGGCGTCCCCGTCACTATACTAGGGCATTAGGACCCACACAGACCACAGGGTGATTGCCCCCTGCTGGTCCCTTTAATATCTCTTCCAACAGCAATTTTACTTTTTCCCAGGAGACTCCCTTCCAGCTACTGACCAGGCTCACACCTGAGTTGTGAGTTGCAGGGTGATATACTCTTCTGGAGACTGAGAAAGGACACATACAATGAGTCTTCTGCTTTTTTCAGGTTGGCATTTTGGCTCCTTCTTGCTCATACTCTTGCTCATAATCCATCTCTATCTCATTAGGAGTGAATCTAATGTGAAGTTAGCCTGTGTTACTGTACATACTGTACTGTACGTCCTCGGTTCGTCTCGTACATCTGTATGTAAGATATTCTTTATTTTACCACTCCCCACCAGATTTATTCAGTTGTAAATACTTAGTAGTTACAAATGAGCTTCTAGATTCTTGTTCACTCCAGTGTTTTCTAACACAGAACACTTTGTTCATCTCATTTCTTTCCTAATATTTGCTTTCGAATACTGTCTGTAAGACTGTTCACTTTCATGATAATCTCTTTGTTTGATTCATCCTCTTTTTCCTTTGAAGTTTGATCTCTTTTTTAGATTTTCCTTTGCTTGACTGGATTGTTTTTACATAGCTCAGTAATAAAAGAGTTAAAGAGCAGGAAAAACAATGTCTTACATCAGCTATTCTCAGATTTGAACATGATCGTCATACCTGACTTCCCCAACTTCCACAGCAATACTAACTATGGGAGAAAGCTGTCCTAGAAGATAGCCTTACTTGGAGCAGGGGAGGAGTGCTGGTGTCATTCATGCCTTTTCACCTCTGCTCCTCTTGGGAAGAGTGCCAGCCTTAAGCCTAAAACTTTGGCCTAAAAAGCACATCACTCTTCAGCCCCTTCCTCATTCATAACTGAGCTTCAGGTCCCTCTCTGTGTGCACACTCTATGATAGCCCTTAACAATGACCAGGATTACACAGCCCATTCCAGGTGCACTTCAGTGTAAATAACCCGACCTGAGAAAGCCTCTTGCCTTTGCCTCCGGACTGTGTTCCCTGATCTCCCTTCAGCTCTGATCTCTGTGTGTCAGTTGACTTTACCCCTGGCTTTTAACTTGACTGAACCTCACCCTGTCTCCTGATCAGCCCTTGTGCGTGACTACAGCGCCTCCCCAGTGACCCCCATTTGTTTCGTATTACGACCCCGGACTGTGGTTACCAGCATCCTGCAGGTCTACCAATCAACCATGACCCAGGAAATTCCATGTGAGCTGTGACCTGTGGCTCATGTGAGAGCAGCCCCTGACACAACATGATTCTCTGATGAAACTGTCAAGATCCTTCCCAGAATGTATGCTGGACGTCACCCAGTTGGATCAGCTTCAGCACCATGACTGAATAGCTGATTATAGACCCACAATGCCGTGAAGTGAAAGGGTTTGTTACAACCTGATGGATCATAATTACTGTGTGGCAGCTCGTTTTTATTTTACTTTCACCCTAGAAAAATCTGAAATTGAAAGCATTTGTTTGTTATGCTTGGTCTGGAAGAAT
This sequence comes from Lepisosteus oculatus, assembly GCF_040954835.1. NCBI lineage: Eukaryota > Metazoa > Chordata > Actinopteri > Semionotiformes > Lepisosteidae > Lepisosteus > Lepisosteus oculatus. The sequence continues at coordinate 9,911,870 of NC_090713.1, forward strand.
CTCCATTTCTCTTCCTCTCATTCATCTTCGATGTGTGGGATCTTGTGCAGAAGCCAGGTGTTTGGTGTCTCTAACCCTCCTGGCTGCCTCACACACCTGCTGAAAGGGAGCCCGTGTGTAAATGGGGCAGATTGCCCTCTTTAAGATCAGGCTGCGGGTGTTAAAAGTGAAAGTCTGGGAGGATGAAAGGCGCTGGAGTGTAACGCTCTGTTAAGCTCATGCAGTTCCCCCAGCGCAGCAAGATGCAGCCTGTGAGGCAGAGCTGGGGGAGATGAGCAGGGCTTCAGCTCAGGGCTGTGAGGGGAGGCAGGTGGAGGCAGTGACCATCTGGCCGTGTGGTTTCTCCCTCTGCTGCTGCCCTGAAACTGACTGTCAGTCTGCTGCTCTGTGATTGCAATCTCTTCTTCTGGGATTGTTTCTTTACTGCCGTTCTGTGATTGTCATTCTGCCTTCGTTCTGTGGTTCTGCCGAAAGCAAAACAGACTAAATTAAACAGACTGAATTACAGGTAATTTAAAACAAATTAAACTGGATTTCACTGGCTTGTGAGCAGCAGTGTTGAGTAATTTATCTGTGAAATACCATGTTGGCACTGAATGTGATTAATTCTTTCTCACTTTTTGTTGAAATGTGAAATGAACTAACATACAGTATGTACTGTAGGTGACAATGCAAAATGATCTTATAAAGTGTGTCTATTATGAGGAGGCATGTTCAGCATATCATATTAAATGAACATTGTATAATTTATATCATATCTTTCTGGAAATTTTAAGGACATTTTCGATGAGAGTTGGCTTTCATTTTACTATATTTTAAAAGCATGATGTATATCTGACTGTATTGCAAATTTGTCCTCACAGCTCTCTGGTCCTGGGATGCCTTCTGTGTGGAGTCTGGATGTTCTCACTCTGATCAAGGAGGATTTGTCTTTGTCCTCCAGTTCTTCTCGCCTTCCTGAGCCCTGATTGCTGGAATAATCGATCTCTGCAAGTTATTGCCCCTGTCTGCTGGTATCAAAGTTTGCTGTGATGGACTGGCATTCAAGCTGCTGTCCCTCCTTGCGCGTAGACCTCCAGATTAGACTCTGGACCAGGAATAAGAGACTTTCTGATGATGGATGGACTCAAAAGGATGTGTGATACAAGAACACAACCACATGCATATTGGTTGCATATTATCAGGTATGTCTGTTGTGGCGGTGGAGACATCAGTCTGAGATGTACTGTAAGTCTTAGTGATAATTATTTCAATACTGCACATCAATACAGCTTCTAGTCTAATAGCAGAGAAAGAAAATTAAGTATGAATAAGAAAGAAGAACTGAAAGGAAGACATTGGCAGTGGAGGGCTGGGAAAGAGCAGTTTTGTGCAGGTTTTGTACAGCTGCGTATGAAACTTCACACCACTTTATTTTCACCGACACAACTGTTTGATTTATAATTAGAATTATTAGATGTCTTGATAGGTACAGAAGATATACTGTAGCGCTTTATTGAGCAATCTGTGTATGTAAACTCATATATGTATATAGTGACATATACAGTGCCTTGCGAAAGTATTCGGCCCCCTTGAACTTTTCAACCTTTTGCCACATTTCAGGCTTCAAACATAAAGATATAAATTTTTTATTTTATGTGAAGAATCACCAACAAGTGGGACACAATTGTGAAGTGGAACGAAATCTATTGGATTTTTGAAACTTTTTTAACTAATAAAAAAATGAAAAGTGGGGCGTGCAAAATTATTCGGCCCCTTTACTTTCAGTGCAGCAAACTCACTCCAGAAGTTCAGCGAGGATCTCTGAATGATCCAATGTTGTCCTAAATGACTGATGGTGATAAATAGAATCCACCTGTGTGTAATCAAGTCTCTGTATAAATGCACCTGCTCTGTGATAGTCTCAAGGTTCTGTTGAAAGCGCAGAGAGCATCATCAAGACCAAGGAACACACCAGGCAGGTCCGTAATACTGTTGTGGAGAAGTTTAAAGCCGGATTTGGATACAAAAAGATTTCCCAAGCTTCAAACATCCCAAGGAGCACTGTGCAAGCGATCATCTTGAAATGGAAGGAGTATCAGACCACTGCAAATCTACCAAGACCTGGCCGTCCCTCTAAACTTTCAGCTCAGACAAGGAGAAGACTGATCAGAGATGCAGCCAAGAGGCCCATGATCACTCTGGATGAACTGCAGAGAACTACAGCTGAGGTGGGAGAGTCTGTCCATAGGACAACAATCAGTCTTACACTGCACAAATCTGGCCTTTATGGAAGAGTGGCAAGAAGAAAGCCATTTCTCAAAGATATCCATTAAAAGTCTCGTCTAAAGTTTGCCACAAGCCACCTGGGAGACACCCCAAACATGTGGAAGAAGGTGCTCTGGTCAGATGAAACCAAAATCGAACTTTTTGGCCACAATGCAAAACGATATGTTTGGCGTAAAAGCAACACAGCTCATCACCCTCAACACACCATCCCCACTGTCAAACATGGTGGTGGCAGCATCATGGTTTGGGCCTGCTTTTCTTCAGCAGGGACAGGGAAGATGGTTAAAATTGAGGGGAAGATGGATGCAGCCAAATACAGGACCATTCTGGATGAAAACCTGTTGGAGTCTGCAAAAGACCTGAAACTGGGACGGAGATTTATCTTCCAACAAGACAATGATCCCAAACATACAGCAAAATCTACAAAGGAATGGTTCACAAATAAACGTATCCAGGTGTTTGAATGGCCAAGTCAAAGTCCAGACCTGAATCCAATCGAGAATCTGTGGAAAGAGCTGAAAACTGCTGTTCACAAACGCTCTCCATCCAACCTCACTGAGCTCGAGCTGTTTTGCAAGGAAGAATGGGCAAGAATTTCAGTCTCTCGATGTGCAAAACTGATAGAGACATACCCCAAGCGACTTGCAGCTGTAATCGCAGCAAAAGGTGGCTCTACAAAGTATTAACGCAAGGGGGCCGAATAATTTTGCACGCCCCACTTTTCATTTTTTTATTAGTTAAAAAAGTTTCAAAAATCCAATAGATTTCGTTCCACTTCACAATTGTGTCCCACTTGTTGGTGATTCTTCACATAAAATAAAAAATTTATATCTTTATGTTTGAAGCCTGAAATGTGGCAAAAGGTTAAAAAGTTCAAGGGGGCCGAATACTTTCGCAAGGCACTGTATAGTGTACGTATATTAGTGGCCCTGATGTGCTACTGCAGGCAGTGGCAAGACATGAATTGTGCAGCTTGTGCCCTAGATGGGCTGCTGGAAAAGGACTTAGTGCTGCTGTATGCGCATATGTTGCCTTTGTGTGGTTGTTTCTTCCCTGTAGTTGATCTTCCTAGTTAGATTCCTCACTGGGTCGCCGTCTGTAACTCTGTCAGCAGCAGAACCATGAGTCCCCCCACAGAATGGACTCCAGTGGTTTGGTGGTGAGCAACTGTGTGACAGAGAGTAGGAGGTGGTAATAAAGCAGGGTCAGTCAGCAGGGCTTCGAAGTGTTGTGATTGCTTCTCTTTGGCTTCCTCTGCAAAAATTAAACCCAAGAGTGAGATTTTTTTTATGGGAACTAGAAGAAGCTGAAAATGTGAGAGATTAAGATCCTGAGGAGATATTTTGGAGACGGGTTGGAAACTGTGAATTGGCAGAACAAACTACCAATCCAAAATGGAAACTCATGCAACAGAAAGACAGTAAGACTCTCCCTGATAGGGAAGGTGCTGGTGATTAAAGTCAAGCTCTTGCCTATCTTGAATTTTCTAGCTCCCACCTTCTCAATCCCACACTGTTATGTGGGGAGAATGATGTTTCATTTTCTATTGGTTTGGAAGCAGAAAAGATAATGTACTGTACAGGCCGCTACCCTTGGGGGGAAGTTTGTCCCAGACGTTGCCATGAAACTGCTGTGCATCTTCCTGACCCCTGTACTGAGAGGTCTTGCGAGGGCACCTGAACCACAAACCTGGTGTTGGGGAGGTAGGGAGGTATCAGACCCAAGCTGGATGTCCCATTCTCTGAGACATGCCCTGCAAGTTACAGCACAGATAAAAGCTTTTTAAGATCTCACCCAATTGGTCATGATAAGATCCTCCATCTGAGACTGGAGATGAAATTATCTCTTCCTTACACACATTGAATTGATTTATTTATGCTTCTAGGATCTCAGTATTCTAAATGAGGTCGGACAAGTGTGAGGGATCATTTTAGCTCAAATGTCCCTTGATTCCTGTGTGAAATGTATCTTTATTTCTTAATGTCTGGTTCTCCCAAACCTCTCATTGCTGTCCTACGATGTGTCTCATCTCTCCAGTCTCACTCCATGTTGCTTTTCTCCCAGGTGACACTAGGCCCTCGCTGACATCCTGGCTCCCTCCAGCAGGGAGCTGTCGGAGAAGAAGTTGGCCACGCCACTGGGTCTGGCCAGCAGGGACTTCCTGTCTGGCTGGAGCCTGTAGTGGACAGTGGACCAGCAAAGTCACCAAGACCCCCGGCCTCCTGGACGGCACTGGCCTGTACAGCTGGAGCAGCACCCTGACACTGTCAGAGTGGTCCTCAGTGGGCACTGTGGTCTGTGAGGCCACCCACAGCTCGTAGACTCCCGTCTCATTACCCCTGAAGAAATCCGAGTGTACAGAATAGCCCAGCCCGGATTCCCAGCTTCATTCCCAGATTAGAACTGCAGATAGTGGTGTTTATCTATAACCTGTGCATACTGTGATTCAGAAGCAGAAGGCTCTCACCCCCTCGCCTGTGTGGCCCTTTGTCTTGAGCCAGTGAGCTGTTTGTGTTAGACCCCTCTCAGAGCTCTGCTCATGTCTGAGTGTGGAAATGGTCTGTTGCTGCTAGTGACACAACAGTCAGAGTAATAAAGAGTTTTTGGATCATAAGCATCAATGTTCTGAGTATTATTGACAAACATTTTGTCTCATATTAGACTCCTGTAGCTAAACTGGTGGAGTTACTAATGCTTTATTCTTCAAGATTCATCTACTGCTGGGGATCATTTTTACACAGTGTGCTAATGAATGGAGTTTAGAAAAAAAGTTCAGGAGGGATGACAAGAGCCAAGTTCAATCAGACTCAGCTCTCAGTAATTCAAAATCACCTCTGACGTCACTTCCTCACCTAAAACATTATAAATACTGTATGTGATCCCCTTATCTCCCTCTCATACATCTTTTTACATCCCTCCTCCACACCATCTCTACCTCTGCAGCTGCCCCTTGGTCACTCCTCACTCTGCAGGGGGTCCCTGCCTCCCCGTCCTCTGGCCAAAAGGACCAGGACGGTGAAGCCAAATTTTCACTGAACACTCCAGAAACCTTCTTGGGTATTATTCCCTGTGGATATTCCCTTGTGTGTGTGCCCTGTGGTAAAGTTGGCTATGATACACACTCACACTCGGCTCATCCCAGAGTGAAGACTGACCCTCTGAGCAGCAGATTAAAAACGAATTACTGTCAAATGTGTGCTGCTGTAAGGGCTACTACCTGTTAATGCAAATCATTTTAGGTTAGTGGATCACTAACCTCTTGGGATAGTAGATCAGTAGATCTGTAGATCAGTAGATAGTAGATCAGGAATCTGTCATTTACATGTACGTGCTAAAAGCTCTTCCTTTAGCCAGTTTTAAAGAATGATATGTGTTTTTGAAATTTGATTGTGTCTGATGTTCTTCAGTGTGAATTGACCCCAGACTATACCCCAATTTGCAATGTGACTCAAGGGATCTGAGCCACTGTTTTGTTCCTTTTGTATGAGGTCATTACAAGCACCTGAATGAATAAAACATCGCAATATTCACAGATACCCTGAAAAATACACACACCTGTCTTCACAAAATTGCAGTGAAAGAGGTGTCAGACAATATTTTTAGAGCAGCAAAGAAAACATCAGCTTTGTTATATAAGAAATAGGTTTACAGAATTTTACAGTGCAATTTCTTCCAACTTGAGAAGGCTAGCCTGTCTGGAATATTACTTATGTATGATTCATAAACTGAACATTAATTAAATCCCAACCTTTCCAGTTTTAGCCTTGAAACTTGAGAGTTCATCATTTTTCCAAACAAGGATTTGAGGATACAGGAAGAAAGCAGGAGACAGCTTCTTTCACAAACAATTGTGAAATCTATCTAGATTTTTCACATTCTTTGTTTTTTTTGTATTACTGAATATTTATCTTGATCACATTTTTTAAGAAAAGAATTAGTTTCCATGTGAGAAAAATTATAGCTTTTCAACACATCATGTTGTAACATCTTGTACATCACAACACAGTATGTACACATACCAGGTGTTATACAATCTACTAAAACTACAAAATAGAAGATCAAGCCTTTTACAATCTCTCTTCCAAAAACAGACAGTATCAATTGAAGTTCACAGACAATGGTTCTGCAGTTTAATATGTGATCTTGCTGTTTTAGATAGTGAGGTTGCCTGAATAGCTTTTTACTGTTTGTAATCTGTGGTGCATTTAATTACTGTTATTTCAACTGTAGCCATAGTCAACAACCCATGTTAACACCTGTGTGTGCAAAGCACCAGTGAACTTACAATTTAAGAAGGGATTCGATGTGCACAGTTTCTGTGCTCTTGAAACACTGGCACTGGGCAGGAAGGCTGCAGGACTGTAAGATATATATTAATTGGTAAACCAGGCAGAAACCAGGGGGATCTGTTGGGAGAATCTTCTAGGATCACTTCAGTACTCCAGCCTTAAAAGGGTTGCTTGTGTTCTTCACGGCTCTTACTTACTTCACAAGGGGATTGTTGTTTTGTTGGTGGTGTGTTAGGATAGGAAATGGAAACAAAGAGCATGCCTAGTCAAGGCAAGATCTGAATGAAATGCAGAAAGACACTGACCATAACATGGAGGAGGAATCTTTTGAAAGAGTCTTAATGGATTATGGATCAGATTGATAATCCAACCAGCAGTTTATTTTATTACTGAAGTCATCGTTAGGATCAAGGAGATTTATCACTTGGCAAGAGCAATGTTGTCTCTTGTATCCTAGAAGAGGATACTCATGTATTCAATGTCTTTGTTTATCCAGGATGAGGATGAATTAAAGGCCATTTCCTGACTTATTAACTTGTGGAAGTCGGACACATCATTGGATAAATACAAAGAGAGACATCATCACGGAGTCTTGGAGATCCAGCTTGATTTGATCTTTGTGTCAAATGAAATTAGTCTTTGACACATGGCTTCTGTCCAATCCATGCTGGACAGAGTGAGCAACACACAAGACAGGAGCAGACACTGGGCTAAAATTGTTTCTAAGAGAACAACAAGAATGCTGGACACATTCCATAAATCACGGAGTGACCTTTTGCTTTAGAACTTCTAATGAATCCTGAAGGATATTACAAAAAATGACTGAATGATCCTGAAACCCCTTGGTCCAAAGTCCATTCTTGACTGTATTTCATGGGAATAACTTACATTGGAAACTGCATTCTTTACTGACCTTACATGGAACTGAAATCAATGTTTCATATTTGGAATGTGTGGTCTTTGGATGTTTTTTTAAAAATATTCTGGAGAATTATTATTTTTATTGGACTGGGGATTCATCTTGGAATACATTTCATCACAATCCTGAGGAAAGAGACATAAGTCACATGTGAGTCACGAATAGTCTGTGATCAGAAATGACCTCCAGGTGTTACACAATCTACTAAAACTTCAGCAGTGCATCTGGTGGATATACTGCGCTGCACAGATTTTACATTACAAATGCTTCTCTCAGCAAAGACAAATTAAACAACCTTGATTTATACATATACTGTACCCAGATACCTTTAATTTACAGTTTACATTCAGGCCTCAGGTTCAGGCAGGATGTCCTTGTTTAGTGACATTTGGCTAAAATGCAACAGCAGGCTGCCTTTCAAAGTGAAGTTTGCTCCAGTCTTTTGAACTCTAAATAAACCCCAACTTTTCTTCTCTTAAAAGTGGTCATCAATTCAATAATACTTTGTTCTATTTTCATTGTCATTTGCTACATTTAACATGTATGATGTCTTTAAGGATATGAATGAGGATAACATTTAACTGTGAAACAGAAACCTGTGAAAGTCTCTCTGTAAGCGTCCTGCACTTCATCCATACTTGAATCCATAGGATAGTGATAACCCTCATGTTTATCCTTGAAAATAAAGTGCATTTAAAAATGTGATAAAGAGAAATAACATGTTATAACTGCAAAGCTTAAAGAAAAGCATTATTGGCAGTAGGCAGCGTGTTGAAGAGCAGGGTCTGCTCTCTGCAGCAGCAGGAGGTTTTTGTACAGCGTCTCTATGGTAATAAAACACTGTGGTGGACTTTCGGGCAAGGAACCAAGGTGGTGGTGAAATGTAAGTGACTTCTCTTCTTTCTTTCAACTCAGGAGACTTTTCTTGTCTTTTCAAATGTTATTATTATGTTTTAACTGTGATCCAGTGTGCTTTGTGCCTCCTGATCTTGGTCATTCTTAACTGATGTACAGTACAGAATATTTGTGGAAGAGTAGGGAAATCTTGACAGGACAAAAGCTGCTTCAGTCGAGCTTCTTCTGCGGCATTTTCCTCTCTCATGATCCTCAACGATCTTGGGTGACCCAGTCTTCTGGGCTGGTTCATAAAATTAACGCTGATTCTTTCACAGGGAAAATAAGCTTTCACACAAACTTTCTTTGTTAAGAAATGTGAATGTACAGTTTAATTAATGCTCTTAATTATAGAAACAAAAAAGGAAAGACTCAAACTCAGCATGTTCACTTACAAAAGAGGTATTTTGAAGCAGCACAGTAATATCACTATTAACTAAACTGAGATATTAAAGTTTTGGAATCCAAATGATCATAGAGCAGGCAGTGCACTGGAGAGCTGGGTGCTTTCTCTGGAGGTTTTTGTACAGCCTCTCTACGGTAATAAAACACTGTGGAGCACTTTCAGACAAGGAACCAAGGTGGTGGTGAAATGTAAGTGACTTCTCTTCTTTCTCTCAATTCAACAGGCTTTGAAGTTCTGGAATTTTTACATTTCAGCAGTATAGAATCTTTAATTTCTCCTGGAGCCAGACTGTGCTGTTACATTATACTTTAGAACCTGTTTACTTTTGAATCAGTGTCCTATGTGACATGTTCAGCTGTAATAATCACAATCAGTTGTGTGTTGTGTTCTTCAGGGAACAGTTTGCTCCAGTCTTCTGAACTCTACATAAACCCCAGCTTTTCTTCTCTTAATTGTGGTCATAAATTCAAAAATACTATTATTCTTTTTTTAATGATGTTCAAACAGGTAAGAATATTTCCACTCATAGTGTCAGTGACTGGAATCTGTTTTATTGTTTTCTTATCCTTGTATTTTGTGCCAGGTCGCTAAAAGTAAGTCAAGGTCAGGCACTTCACTTACAAACTTTAATTTTCTATGCATTCTAAAAACAAACAGACAAAACTCCACTAGTACTGCTGCTTCTAATTCTATTGAATTCCTATTCCCAGAGCGATTTGATATAAAGACTGCAGTTTTATCACTTCTCTTAACGTTCTGATAGGACTGGTGAAGACCACTGTTTCTTTTTTCTTTTATTGTATTTTCTTAACAGAGAAAAGCAAAACCTCTTTAGGCTCTGAAGTGCAGTTTTTAAATATGTTTAAAAGGAATTGCTGGACTGTTTTGAGCTTCTTCAGAAGTAAAGCTCTTTTTCAATACTGATCTGTAGGCAACAGAATCTAACCGAACAAGGGGCTGCTGTCACTGTTGAGGGTGAGGTTAGTTGGCATTTTAAAATTAACCCCAGTTGAGAAGTATGGTTTTCTAAAGATACTGCTGCTTTCTCCTTAGACAGAGACATGATTTAAAGAAAGAAATTCTCAAAATTTAATGTCTACTACTTCTAGTAACACCAGAATATAGTTGGAATTTACAAATCATCATCATTATTTTCAATATTAAATAAAATTAATTTCAGTTGATTAATCATCCTTATTATAGTAGTAATTAAAATAATAATGACGTTGATATAAGTATAAAGCCCTACAGTATATTCATATTTTTTGAAAACTTAATCACGGACAAACTGCTGGTAAGTCTTTTATAAATTATTTTTATAAATATAGAAATTGATTACTTCTAATATACAGATCAGCACAGGATCAAAAACTTTGAAGTTATTTCATGAACCTTGGGAAAGTATTTGAACTTAAATCTTCAGGTTTTGTTGCAGCTGTTTCTTGAGCTGCTCATTAGAGCATGTAGTGGAACACCGATGACAGATCCAGCACAGTTGGTATTTTTTAGTAATGCCTAACGATAGTATTAAACTTCAATTGACATAGACACTTTAAAAATCATCTTAAAGTGCGTATACATTGCAAGTATGTTATGTTTACACAATTCTTGTCACAAGTTGTAACAAATGAAAATTATTCTAACACTAGACATCGAGTCCAGACCAACATCAGCCTGTGCTTTTTTCAGTCTCAGCTAACAAATACCTCCACAGCTGAAGTTTAGTTTACAGCGCAGAGAAGTGACACTTACAGTATAATGTTTAATAAGATCCAGTGAAGTGATATGTGTTGCAGATATATTAATACATGTTGTCTTTAAATTGAGAAGATTCTACATTGGCTTATTTCAAGTCTTTCATGCAGACACTCCTCCTAAAATAATCACTATTTGTTGATTCTGAATTTCAGCAGCAGGTAGAATGGGGAGTTAGTTCACTTGGTGGCTCTGTCTAAGTGTCAGTGAACTCATTGGAAACTGGGCTGGCTGATTCAGCAGACCTGTTCTCTCTGTATCAGAGGCGAACAGGCTGCTCAGGGTCACAGCTTGGAGTCAAGGCTGGTCCAGGAAACCTGGTGCAGAGAACTCAGGCGCCACGATTCCAGTGACGAGTCATCAGAACCTCAGAAAGGCTCCAAACAAGCAGAGACCTGTCCTGCTCACTAGGCTACTCTGTAGCACATTGATCTGAGGATGTCAAGGGGCTTCTTTGAAAGCATTCTCATTTATGATATGTGTAACTTTAAAATATATGTATTGATGTTAATTGTTGGGTTTCAAAACTACAGATACAGGAGTAGAAGGAAACCTGATCTTTGTTTAGAAGCGCATGTGGTGTTTCTAGGAGTCCCAAAGTGCGGTGTGTGTTGTCAAAGTTAGTGAGGCTCAGTCTTCTGTTGTACACCAGTCCTGACTCTCTTCCCTGCTCTGTCTTGCTCTCTCCTAGCTGGCGCCACCGTGAAGCCCACAGTGTCGCTGTTCCCCCCGTCCCCCAGTGAGCTGTCCGCCAACTCGGCCACACTGCTCTGCCTGCTCAGCGGCTACTCCCCCGAGGGGGCCAGCGTGGAATGGACGGTGGACGGCTCCAAAGTGACCAGCGGGGTCCTGACCAGCGCTGAGGAGGGGAGGGATGGCAAGTTCAGCCGCAGCAGCTCCCTGAAGCTGAGCAAGGCCGAGTGGGAGGCCAAGGAGGAGTACGTGTGCACGGTGACCCACGACAACTCGCCGGCCTCCTACAGCGTCCGCAGGAGTCAGTGCACGGGCGCCGCGGCATGATGCTGTCCTGGGAGAAGAGGGGAAGAGCCGCCCTCCCCTCGGCCCCAGTGTGTCTGCAGATCCTGTCGAGCCACGCAGCAGCTCAGTAGCCTCGCATGTTAGTCTCAGCCTCCGGCCGTCACTAGAGCTTGTCTGGTAACTGGTGTGTGTTTGTGTAGTCTAGGACATTTTTCATTGTTTGTTTCGCTCTAGATGTTCAAATAAAATATTGAAGTCAGAATCTGGAGTTGTGTCACTCTTTTTGTATGCGTTTGATTTTCTGAAAAGGAATATAAGATCTCCGGGTTGAGAAAGGCCCCAGTTTGACCCTGTGGCACCATACCAAAGGCAGCTGGCAGCTCTTAACTGAAAGACAGGGAGTCTTCTTATTACAATAAAAATAATAATTTAATTGATTTACCTGACATCTTCATCATCAAAGATACCCAAAAATTAAAGAACTTAAAAATAATAATAAACTTTATTTTATATAGCGCCTTTAAAGGTGGCTTCTCAAAGCACTTTACAGAATGACAACAACAATAAATAAAAAGAATACACAAGATAAAACACAATTACAATATACAGAGGAGACCGTGGATGGTGGTACTAAGTCTAGTAGGAGCAGAGGGGTAAAGAATGGAACCAGTTCAGAAAAGGCTCATCTAAAGAAGAAGGTTTTGAGTCTGGATTTGAAGGAGATTAGAGAAGGTGACTCTCTGATATCCTTGGGGAGAGAGGATATCAAGTATTATCATACAGTACATAATAATATATAATATACATTATAAAACATGATATGTAGATTGGATAGATTAAAAAATATTCTTTAATGGGTTATTATCAAACAATTCAGTGACTAAAAGCAGTGCAGCTCAAGGGACAGAGACTTCAGTGAAACCGCAGGTCAGCTCGATGCAGAGTCGAGACAGCAGGGGCCTGAGGAGGCTGGAGACACACAGGTGTGTCTGGGGATCTGGTTCCACCTCAGGGGTGGAGGCTGGAGAGCAAAGAGAAGCGACAGCTGGGCTTGAACAGAGAGGAGGGGGAAGAATGAGAGATTATATATATTATATGTGTATTGAGTACTGACACTGTGAAACTTTTCACATTACTGTGAGTTGCAAACTGAGCACTGACACGCTAGGATCTACAGTACCACAGTGTTATCAAATTAACAATTGTTTTTCCTGCATAGTGACAAAAAGAGTCAGCACACAAGAGCCATTCTGTGCTTGTCCTGCCGTTACTTGTCCTGTTTCTAATCTTTCGTAGTTTGTATACATTTTGCAACATGTCTTTGCATTTCATATCTATTTATCTAGTAGTAACGTTTACACACCCCATAAGTATATATCACCAGAATACATGTATCACATCTGATATAAATCAGAATAAGGAATATGGTCTTATAATGAGACCTCAGGCCAGCTCAATGAAGAGTCAGACAGCAGGGTCCTGAGGAGGCTGGAGATACCCAGAAGTGTCCAACAGGAGGCCAGTTGGCTCATCCTGCTTATTTGACAGTTTAGTAGCAAATTGAATCTAAAAGTTTTCTTAAATGTGCCTAGAGTTTGGGCCTCAACTACCAGGGTGATATATTCTAGATACCCAGAACAGTTTGGTTACAGCATCAATTTTTATTTTCCATCCTGTATTATTTCCGTTTTAGTTACTTACTTTGCATCCTTGTTTGACTTCTGAGTGTGTAAAAGTCCCTATGTTGAATCTGTCTATAACCCATAACAGTTTGTATATCTGGAACAAATCTTTAAATTTCCTCTGTTTAATCTGATGAGATTTAGCTCCTTTAACTTGTCTGTACATGATAATCCACTGAAACTAGAATTTATTATTGTTGCTCTTCATTTAACTCTTTCTCAGACTGCATTCTCCTTTTTGATATGTTGCCTAAAACTGAAAACAATTTTCTAAATGAAGCCTTAGAATTGCCTTGTAAACCTTGAGTATAACCTCCCTGGAATTAGATTCAACACTTCCTGCTCTACACTCTAGCGTTCAGTTTGCTTTACTGATTCCCCACATTGTCTGGATGAAGACATAGAACAATTTACCAGATCTCTTTTGTGTGTAACATCCTGCAGCCCAGACTCATCCATGCTAAATATACACAATGTACACAACATTTTCCTCCTACCTGCCTGTGCCACTGTGCACTTAACAATGTTAAATTTCATACCAGGTGTCTTCCCAATTTCTGATTTTGTCTTTAAAGTCTTATTTAGTTCCCTTACAACTGTTTCTGTGTTAACCACTCTCTCTCTCTAGTTTGATAACTATACCTGAAGCTGATGTTTATATGGAACAGGAAGATGATGGGCCAAAAACACATCCTTGAGGTACACAACTAGTTTCATCTGCCCAGATAAGTGTGGCACCCCTTAAGATTATGCACTATGCGCTTAAGGCTATGAACATTATGTTCCCTGTTAGTCAGTTACCAATCCATATATATAAAGAAAGGAGACCTGAATAGTGAATTTTGCAGAGCTGTGAATGTTTTGTGCCTTGACCATCGTGAGTTCTGTTGCATTTCACTCAGATTTCAGAGAAAGGTGTCTTTGTTCCTTCTTTCCTTTTAAGCCATGAGGTGTTTTGGTCTCTGGTCCATTTTGAGCTTCAAGGTGCATTTTCACTAAACTCTACTGGACACTGTTATTGTTTTTACTTCAAGTTCTCCGCTTAAATGTCTAGTCATTTCAAAGCACATAAACAACAAACCAAATAAAAGGTGTTCCTAATTAATTCAGTGATTAGTGATTAGATTAAAAAAAATCTGCAGATCTAAAGGAGCTACTTGCAAATGTAAGTGGTAAGAATGGGCAGACGATCATCCTCTAACTTGTACTTGTAGCTTTCTCTTACAGACAGTCCGACAGAAAGGGCTCAACCGGTGAAGGCACCTTTTGGAGTTCAGGCTGGGCTCTAAAGAGCTGGACTGAATCTATGATATCATTTACTCACTACCATAACTTAAACACACACACACAACACAGACACACTCACACCAGGGCCAATCTCCCATAAGCCAATTAACCTGACAGTATGTATTTGAACTGTGGCAGGAAAACCGAGCACCCAGAGAAACCACTAAGAGAATATACAGACTCCACACAGACAGCACCCCACGTCCAGAATTGAACCCAGGACCCCAGTGCTGCCAGGTCACACTATCCCTGCTATCATTATCATAAGTACAATTTAACAGAGCCTTCTAATAAACTGTCTCTCTCCTTCCAGGACCCAGCTACTGTCTCTTTGACACTACCTGTGCTGAATCTACAACAGTCATTTCCAAAACCGTCAGTACCTACCATCAATCTTAATTTGCAGTGTGTGAGCACTGGCCTTTTCCTAGGGATCAGCCTTTAACGTTTGTGGGGATTTTTGGGGGGGTTTCATCTTAATTATTTTAATTACCATGCTGTACTGTGAATGGCCAGTGTGAATATTAATATTAATCGTGTTAAAGTCTTTAAAAACCTCTGGGGGAACTGCACAGTATTCTAAGTGCCGAAGAAAGAGAGTCAATTCATCTATCATGAAGGGATACGGGTGATGGTCTGTGAGACTGGAGCTGCCTGCTGCTCTCTGAGAGACTCTCACACCTGCAGCTGGTCTATTACGGGAGCGCGTCGGTCACGCTGGGGCACCTGCGCAACTCGATATGCAAATCCTCTCGGCAGCGGTTTCGCTTTCTCCTCCCCGTCTTCCAGTTTCACAGCCAGAAATAGCCCGGGGACTGCGGGGCAGCGGAGCGCGGCCGGGGAGATTTGCCTGCCTTGGCAGAGAGCCAGCCGGGCGCATAGTGCAGTGGTTTCGGAGAGCCCAGCTGTCTGAGCCAGAGGCAGGAGCTCAGGAGGAGGAGCTCAGTTGCGCTGTTTAACTCTTTGACTACGTGAGAGACGGAGAAACGAGAGGTGCCGTAACGGTGCACAGATAATGAATTCAAATTTCTAGATTAAATGTAATTTTCTGAGACTGAAGATATCTGGAACTGTCAGTTACAAAAGAAGTTCAAGAAGGGAGTTGTGACAGCATGTGTAGGCTGCAAAGGAACAGGTAAAGGTTTATTCCAGGCTTAAGGGAAAAGAAAAGAAAAAAAGACCTTTCAGGTGAGAGAAGATGGATCCACAGCTGAAACGTTCTGTTTCCTTTCTTTTCAGCATGGAATAAACCTCTACCTGATCGTTTACAAAGATATGTGTTAAAATCTGACATATTAAAAGAATAATACAGATTAATTTGACTAATTAGTCTAAATTCCCACCAGAAATCTTAATTCACAGTTTGTTAGCACTGGCCTTTTTCTATGGATTATTTTCTAACATTTGTGTAGATCTTTTGTGGTTCCCCATTTTATTGATTTTAATTACTATATTATCCAGGTGTCAGAGTCTGAATTTTACTTATTAATCTGTAGTACACAGATAATATATCATATCTAGCAAATAATTTACTAATATAACTTCATTTACAATTTCCTACCTGTAATTTTGAGCATTAAAATGACCATTTTATTTATACATCTGACATGCGCTTTAATTGCACCCAGGTTTAGTCTGAGTGCTGTATGAATGTTGGTAAACTCCTGTTTTTACTGCATTGATGAATGATGACAACAGCATTAAGAAACAGTTCAAGAGACTTAATCTGCCTGGGCTCCTGTAAAATCGGCTTGTAAGGAATTAGTTTTACTTTTTTAGCTTGTTCTCACACTGAATCTAGGATTCTAGCCTGTTTCTTAAATATTACGGCATCAAGTACTTTGTGAAACGATTCATACTGAACACTGTTTACTCAGTGTTATTTACTCATCTGGTGTTGTTTCTCCTATTAAACCACACCCAGTTGTGAACCTCTGTGTGAACTTTATAATACATCTAGTATATGCCAGTATAAATCTTATAAAACATACAATACATACTGTACCAGATAGTATACTGCTCAGATTTCTGTCTTTTCTTGTTATATACAGTATATGCCTTGTTTTGAATGAATAATGAAGTGTTTATTGATTCTTGGGCTGTTGATAGGCCAATGGATATTGTGGAGGTTTAGAAATTTATTTTTTTGATAACCTGAGATCTGGACATTTCTATCTTAATTTTCACTATAAGATTGGAGAGGTCTGTGTGAGGGATGTTGGTCTTGCATGGGGGCAGGGTGATTACCCAACTCAAAAAAAAAAAACGTTCCAGGGGTCAGGTTACTTAGACACTATGTTTTCACATGGTTTTATTGGAAAGATGCAGTTTGATTATATCAGACATCCAGACATAATATTGATGCTGCTGTATTTTGGAAATACTTCCCATGTTTATGTTGTATTCTTGATTTGAGAAAGTGTTACTTGATGGTGTTTTGTACACATTATAATGATGTAAGCATGTTATCGAATCCCTAGTCATTGCAGCAGAATTGGGCCAAAGATGTATTTTGACCTTTTCAACATTCCCTGGATTCTACAAATTAATTCAGCCACAATGATTTTATACAAAGTTGCATCTTTTTTATGATATCACCACAGTGTTATTTGGTTAGCAGGGTAATTTTTAATCAATGTGTTGTTCCTTGTTCCTGTCAGCTTGTTATGCTCTAATTGTCTTTATGCTTTCTCTCAGGAATGTCACCACTTAAAGTTTGTACAGTATCTTGTGACAGATGGATCTTGTGGTAGTTTGGGAATAATCTCTATGAAAAAGATTACTTTAAGCCTGTCTGTTGAATCTGTCTGTACTGATCACAGCAAAACAAAAGAGATGTGCTGAAGTCAGAGGAACTAATCTAGGATAAACTGTGGCAAAGAGTGAAAGATGAACACAAAGCTTAACAAAGCAGAACAATGTTCAAAATACTGTGGATACATACAGTATGTGATCTTTCAGAAAGTTTTTTTTATTTAATTGAATGTGGAAATTATAATATCTCTGCTTTCCCAGGAAATGGAGGTATTAGTAATGTAAAATGATAACTTCGACATCCTACCAAGTATTTTGCCTGCTGTAAATACATGTACAGTACTGTACTGTTGCGATAATATTTTACTGCACTGACTGGGTAGAAAAAAGCTATTATTCTTGGAAAACAATTGCAGTGTTTCAGATTGTGTATGACTGTTCCAGCCTGTATTAAGATTAATGTAGTTCTGAAGCTGAGGTAACCAACTGCTATTCTTTGTGCTGGAGGTGACTCAGCAGAGTTACCAGCAGTGGCAGGAAATGGCAGGAGAATTAAAGGAGAGTCTTCAGTCTGTTCACTTGCATTTCAGATGCAGTATATACAGTACTTTATTATACACAACTAAGACTCACATCACATAAATTACAATCCACAGGGAGTTCTGGGATAAATAAACCTTTATTTTTTTTTGTCTGCTTCTCCTTCAACTGTAATTGAACTTTTTATAGTTTACTGTTGCTTTTTTAAGTAAATTGTCAGAATTTGCATTCTGATATAAGTTATAAATTAAATTCCCAAATGTTGCACTTGTAATAGTAACAATCACACTTTACAGTTTTGCATTTAGATAAAGAAATAAAGATTTACTTTAAAAGTAATATGTGCCATTGGATTTCTTGTTCAATTAGCGGGAAAATATTGTGATTGTACAAAGACAAAGTAAAATACAATAGAAATGCCGACAGTGGAGCACGGAAGCGTACGGAGTCTTATTATTATAAAATGTATCATTTATATGAGATAGCATTGTGTTTATACGATAAAAGTATCTTGTATATATGACACATGTATTGCATTTACACGAGAGTTAATTTGTGAACAATGTTGCCTACTATATTAATACTGTATATTGCATTGTACTGAATATTGTAACAAGACGGGGTCAGCGATGATGGAGACAGGAACTTGGGCTCTTTTAAAATCTCAGCGCATTATAGTCGGACGTGCGTCCGGCTCAGCACCAGCAACAGGGAAAGTAGGAACAGAGAGACACAGCGTACAACACGCTGGGTCATTTCGTATACAGTACGTGGTATAGAGTGATAAGTGGGTACAGATATAAAAGGGGCTGCAAAACTGGGATAACTATTTACAGGGACCCCAGCAACCTATCAAGGGTGTACACCCGTTCAGAATGGTCAGCGGCACTGGCCAGTGGCTCCCCTAGTCCCCGCCCTGACCATTACTACAGTACTACTCCCGTCCTGCCCCTCGCCGCGCACTCTTCGGCCGCAACGCCAGGCGAGGACGCCACACTGTGAAATAATATTATCCCCTGCAAAGTAGCATTGACTTAAACAGTAGAATACTTCCACACTCCTCTTTTCGAAAAAAAATCTTAAGTGTTCAGTCTTTTGGATACATGAAGTACAACGCAGTGTCAGTAAATACGGAAGCGCATTGCTGCCAAAAAGGGTAAAAAAATCGCCCTTTTTTACGAGATAGCAATGATTACTTAAGTGTATACACAACCTGTTGTGTTGTGCACTGAACGCATGTAGAAGCTATGTATCATAGTGCATCATATACAGAAACTGATGAAACAGATTGAAACTGGTGAACATCCTGAAGTACAAAGAAGAAGTGTGAGGCAGCAAAGCATCTCAGACAGGTTCACAGGAGAGGTATCTCAATATCAGGCAGACTGGATTCTTAGGAGAGGCTGTATTGATAGGATAAAACAATCCTTTGGACAGGTAGGGTGAAATGAAAGAGTTGCACTGTTCTCACACACTGAGACAAGTGTCACAGTAAGAGGAGCTTTTTTTGGGGAAAGAGTCACACCAGTAAGAAGAGCAGCAGCGTTTGCTAGCAGAGACTGAGGCTCTCAATTCAGTTTTCAGTGCTGCCCTCTGTTGACTAATAATACTGTAATGCCTGTGCAGCCTTTTACGAGAAAAAAAAATCATTATACAGACCAGTCTTGTACGCAAAACTCTTAATACAATGATTCAAATGACTCAAACAGGAGCAAAAATTCTATAATTGGAAGTGAAGAATTCAGTCAATACTGTCAATTTTAATGATTCAAACAAAAAAAGGAAAATGGTCACTTTTAAATTGGCTCCTCAGACAGAATAATTTGCTCTAAAGTGCAGTTTACTGTACATCAGTCACAGTTTGTGCACATCTATCACAGAACCTCTTTGAAGACAGAAATTTGTATATAGTAACACAAGTCAAAATAAACATATGAAGACAATCAATCCACATTTCTCTTATTGGCCTATTTAGGCATTGTAACGAGGCTGGGTTGTGATGAAAAGGATCCGATGCAGATGCAGGATTCCTGGGGCGGTGAGTAGGCGGACAGAGCTATCCAGGTGCTGGGTCGTTATCTGAAGGCGAAAGGTAGGTCGAGATCCGTAAAAGGAACTGGTGGCGAACAATCCAGAACGAGAGACAGGTTCGTGGTCGGAACAAGAGCAACAGGGTCGATACCAAAAATAGTCACGGGTAGCAAACACTCCACGGGGCGAGACGAGAAACAAAGTCCGAAGGCAAAACGAAGAAGTCAGAAAATCCGGTAAGGCAAAGGGAAAGAAACGCTAGGTAGAGCCACAGGTAGAGAACTCAATATCGAGCAGTGATGCGGGTAAGGGCGGCTTAAATAATGCAGCCTGCTGCACGGTAAGACGTCTAAGGAATTAACACGTGCGGCGGCGTTTGTAATTATCACCCAGCTGCTGGGACTGATTAGACCTCTTCGGAGCTGGTCTGGGACGGTTAGTGGTCGTGACAGGCATTACTGTATGTTCGACACTGCATAATTAGGCAGTTGTTGCAGCTCTAATTTCATTTGAGACAGTGGCATATCTGTGCTGTTGACCTCAACCTCACAAGCAAGTCTGACTTCTCCCATCCATGACCCCATCCATGAGCACCTGCAGGTTCCAAGATATCAAGGGCTGCTGGCAGCTAGTAGCTTTTATATTCCTCTGTCTTGATGACCTATATTTCAGCCCAGCATTTATGTCACGTGGTGGTCTGAAATGAGCCACATGTGTGACTGGATGCTGTGCATGACTGGCAAATAGCATTTGAGTTTGGTTTAAGTGTGGACCAGAGTCCTTTAGGAACCTGACTAGTTTGCATTTAATAATTAACAATGATGTAAACTATATCTAAAGCCTTGGGTTTTAGAATTCAGTTTGGTTCACTGTATGAAGAGTGTGTTCATAAGAAGACTGTTGTGTATAATTAGTCAAATCATTTCTAAAAACTGAAATAAGGCCACCTGACCTTTTGTTTTGGCTTCAGTAATAGGGTGACTACATTTATTACATAACATATCTGTGTAATCCAGTTTGGAGGGGTTTGAAAAAGTTATTTGCATACTGTATAAGTGGTTATTTAACCAAAGTGTAACAGCACATTCTAGTATTTTTACAATTATTTAGATTGTCCAGAGCCATGTTAGGTTTTTTTGCTACAGGGGTAATAGCAGCAGCTTTGAGGACCATTGGTGCAACACCTGTGCTCAATGATTCATTTATTATATTGAGGACAACGGGGCAGAGAGAAGTGAAACAGGACTGAAATAAAGTGGTGGGGATGGGATCTAATATACAAATGCTGGATTTCATATGTGAAGCCAGTTTTCTGATGGATACAGAGTCAAGAAGAGAGAAAGTGGAGAGAAGGGAACCAGTAAAGTTGGGCGAGCAGGGAGGAGGTGTGGAAGTGACATGCGCTGTGGTGAGAATGTGATGCCGGATCTTGGGGCTAAAGAAATCTAAGAATGTGTTGCAAAGTAGCGATGAGGCAGGTAATGTGGTGGGGCAGTTAGGCTTAAGCAGTCTGTTGATGGTGGAGAAAAGGTGTCTGGGGTTGTTGTGGTTATTTTCAATGATGTGAGAGAAATAGGTGGATCTAGCAGTCTCTATTGTATCCTTATATTCAGACAAGTAATCTTTCCAAGAATAATAATGTACGTTTAGGCCAAAAAGACACCACCTATGCTCAAGTTTCAGGGAGACTGACTTCATTGGTTGCAGATGGTCGGTGTACCAGGGGGCAGAGTGAGAAAAAGAGATGGTTCGAGCTTTTAGAGGAGCAAAGGTGTTGAGTGTAGATAAAAGAGCGCTATTAAGCAATTGTATTTTGTCTTTTAGAGGTCAGACGAAGAGAAACAAGATAAGGAGGATAGAACAGAATTTGTGAACCTAGGTTGATCAACTGATTGCCAGTTGTGGAAATTTACAGAGAGTGTGGGTGAAGTGTTAGAAACAGGTAATTTTAGATTGAAAAGAATAGCAAAGTGGTCAGAGAGGTCTAGTTCAAGGGAAGTCAAGTGAGAAACTGAAGAGCCAATTCCAGTGATGAAATATAAGGTGTGTTATGTTTTGTGCTGAGAACAAAGTAGGTTAAATCAAAGCATCTCAATAGAGCTAGAAAATAATTTGCCAAACTGGAAGACCTGGAGTCAATATGTATACTTATGTCCCCAAGAATAAGGATCCTCTTAAATCTGAGGCATAAAAATTCAAACTCACCTAAAAAGGCGGATAACTAGCTGATAATTCAAGCAGGTAGAAGAGAGCAGAAATGCCTCTTTAGGAAAAGGACCAGTGGAAACAGAGACAGAAAAGACACCAGTTATATTTAAACAGCTGTTATTGTCTGGATGTTCTTAGGTTTGTAATTAGTCCTGCTTCATTTCTCATTAGTTAAAAAAAAATGTTTAAAATGTAGTTGCTGTGGGACTCCAGTAAGGAGTATGGCTTTTGTTTTAACTGTTTTTATATCAAAAGGGAATTCACCGGCCTGTCAAAAGTAGGAAGACTGGTTATTGGTGTAACTTTAAAAACAGACACTTTATTAATTGAACATTAGTATATTGAGGTGAATGAGTGCTCAGTTGATGTGTAACCTGTTTATTCTATTTACATATTCCATAGTGACATCTAGAGGGGATACTGAGAATTGACAGTGAGCTGGTCACTGGAGTTGATCCAGTAAATCTTTGGACAGTTAGATAATTATGTACATAATGTACATGTTCCTAAACCCAATCACATCTTATTCTCACACGACATTTATGATTATATATGCATCTGTTATGGATATCTGTTCATGGTATGTGCGTTTTGCACAATATTATATGTACACCTGTCAGAGTGTTTTTAATCTGCATCAGTGTGGCCTAGCTCTGGCTCTGAGGGAGGAATGAGTTACTACTGAACTGAAATGGGCTGTGTTAATTTGAACTCTTTACTTTAGGAACATGTACAGTATAAAGGACCACAAGGTGATTACCATAAGCCTGGTAAGGTAATTCTATTAGTAAAATAGTACATATGAGTCACTTTCTGCTGACTGAGACTATAACTCCTAAACTATTCATCTTCACAGAGCCTGTCCTGGTGTAAATCAGATGTTTCAGCCATTAAATGTCTCTGTGGCTAAGGATCTGCGCCTGTGGCTGGAAGGCTGCTGGTTTGAATCCCACGGCCAGCAGAGAAATTTTGCTCCGTTGGGTCCCTGAGCAAGGCCCTTAACCCCAACTGCTCCAGGGGTGCCATATAAATGGCTGACCCTGCACTTTGACCCCAAGCTGTCTGCCCGTCTACATGTGTCTGTGTGTCTCATGGAGTGTAAGTTGGGATAGGTGAAAAGATGAATTCCTAATACAAGAAAATTGTATTTGGCCAATAAAGTGTATCTTATGTTAAATTATTTTTCTTCTTCACCCTGTGTGTGAAACATTTGTTTTTATACATTATACATGCAGATACAGTATCTGGGTCTTTGCAGTAAGACTACTGTAGCAGTCCCTGTGTCCCCAGGAAGCAGTGATTCCATGAGGAAGCCATGAGGATAGTGAAGATTAGAAATGTGGAGATTAGAAGAGGTTTTGTGGGGAACAGACCTCACACTTCAATGTGATACTATGTGCATAATGTCCTTTCATTTAGTGTGGACTGGATTTCATGAAATGTAAACTGACTGCAAGTTATTGAACTTTCAATTTTTAAACAGTAATTGTCATGTATAAGCATGTCTGAAACACTTCTCTAAATATAAACATAAAAACAAGATTTATTATAATGAGTCTCAGAAGATAGTTTCACTGATGAAATCATTTTTTCTGTTACAAAGAAGACAGCAATGACCTGTTCTGTTCCCCTCTTGTGGTCATTATTAATATTGCAGTCATTGTTGATTCTTGTGGTTCTGTTTGATTAACTTATCTGAATGAAAAACATCCAGATCTCCAGTGTCACACTGATGACGTACAGAATTCTGTCCAAGATATTCTTTCTGCAACCAAGGAAATCTTCTGTTGGTGAACCCACTCTTATCTTTGCCTTATATTTCAAAATAAGACAATTTGACACTTTCTTTTTATTGACATGTTGAATGGACAAATCGAGTTCACCCACCTGTCTACCTTGTGGCCAAACCCAGGAAATCAAACTGTGCAAGATTGTTTTTAAAGACCAAAGTTCAGTAAGACGTGGTTATCCACAGGTGACACCAGCTTCCTGTCTGACTGCATTTCCGCGGCAACCAGCCTGACTGGTAGAACTAGCCAACTCCACTGCAGCCCCACAAGAACGGAAGAGACAACTGGTACATTGTATTAACAGCCATACCCAGACATCACTGTGTTCCTGAGCTGATAAAATTTCAAGTGAATTTCTTTAGCTTCTTCTAAAGTATAAGAAATAAAAACTGTATGAAGTAATGAATCAATAGTGCAAGCAGATATAACCCTGCAATATATCTTTGAAATTTTCAAAATCTAAATTATAAACAAAACGGGATTTTGCAAACATTTTTTGAAGCGCTGCAGTATGGTATTGAATGAAGGGCACAGAATTCAGCATCAGCACAGTGTAACATGACAAAGTGGGCAGGAGACTTCAGTGTTAGAGAGCTGTGATACACAGTTCAATGAATATCATGAAGCTGACAAGAGCTCCACACTCATGTCATTCTGAGAGCGGTCTGAGTAAAACTACAGTTTGTAGGAATGATTTTTTGAGTTATGGCATTGCTGCCTGGCAGTGCTGGAGCCCTGGATTCAATTCCCGGGGTGCTGACTGGGTGGAGTTTGCAAGTTCTCTCCATGTTCATGTGGGTTTCCTTCATGTGCTCCTGCCGCAGTCAGAAGTCATACTGGTAGAATAACAGGCTGCAGGCTGGAAACCTTACCCCAGTGTGAGTGTGTGAGTGTGTGTCTGTTTGTATCTGTCTGCACTGTAGTGGACTGGCTTCCCATCCAGAGTGTATCCTGCCGTGCGCCCTTTGCAAGTTATACAAGTAATGTAGCATCACATTGTATTCTGTATACATGGAACAAGTAATAGGTTCATTCCAGGCTGAAAAGAGAAGAAAGAAAACACAACGTTTCGGCCGTGGAGGTATGCACCTGAAGAAGGCTCCACACCTGAAAAAGGCTCCCTTAGGATTTTTCTTTCTGTTCTTGTATCTATATCTGTTATATCAAGCACACCATAAAAACATTCTTAGCAACCAAAATGTTTATTTTTGCAAGAGTGTTTATCTTGACCTTGCTCCCCTGTGTATAAAGTGGTTAGAAAATGGATGAATGGAATTTTTGGTGCCACCAGTGAACACAGTTCTCATAAGCAGAAAAGTAAAACCCATTGAATATCAGAGATCTCAGATGTAATCAGTATCTCTCCAGCCTGACACTCAAAATTATTGAAACAAGAGATCATTTAATCACACTTGTTTGAATACTGTGACTGTATTAAATGATCTCTTATAGTTTTAAAATAAACTTGTAAGTGCACCTGCAGTAGGTCCCAGCTGCAGCAGTGCAGTCACTGTGCAGTCCTGCTGAGGGAGGTTTTTGTACGGCTGTGTAACACTGTGTGAGCACCCATTTTCTGCTGAGGTAGTGTTTACTCTGACAGTAATAATCTGCTGGATCTTCAGCCTGGACTCCCGTGATGGTCAGAGTGAAGTCAGTTCCAGATCCACTGCCACTGAAATGCTCTGGGATCCCAGTGTGATGGGTAGTTGCTCTATAGATCAGGAGTTTAGGAGCTTCTCAAGCTTTCTGTTGGTACCAGGCTAGAAAGTCATTATTATACACTGCAGGACTGGTCTTACATCTCACAGAGACTGTCTGTCCAGGTAGAACAGATTTCACTGCTGGAGTCTGAGTCACAGTAAACTGTCCACTGGATTCTGAAAACAAAAAAAAACATGGTGAGTGCAGGAATTTAATAACTAGAATGCTTTCTTTCTTTAAGCTATTTTACACTTATCTGTAAATCTTTTGTACATAATATTGTAAAAGCTATATATTCCATCACAAATTAAAAATATAAACAGTATATATGTTAACATCAACACCTAGCCAAATATTAAATCATACCCTAAGCAGAGATGACGAGTGCCCAGATGAAGATGGTGATGAAAGTCATTGTTGCTGTGGGTTCTGTTGCCATGAAGGGCAGCTCTCAGCCATGAAGTGTTAAACTCACAGGGCTATAAACACTCCCAGAGCACTGAAGCATGTGCTGCCAATGCAAAGTGTCTCTTCTATGCAAATTGTCTGCTGGGTTCAGCAGCACTTGTAGCCAGTCAGTGCTGGAAACACAGGCTTGGTGCTGTGTGTTGTGAAAGAGCAAGATGAGCAGTTTAGCATGAATACTCACAGGGCAGCAGGACTAGACAGAGAGCAGCTTTATAAGTAGCATAGGATGAGAAGTTTACTTCTTCTTAATGTTCAGTAACTCCCAGCCTCTCTCATCTAAGTTCTGAACCCTCAGATCAAACCCTCTCAAACACACATTGAAATCTACCTCTACCTCACACGTCAACTGTTGTTGCTTTGCACATTACCTGTTACCTGTTGATGTTTTGCACATTATCTGTTGTTGTTTTGCATGTTGTCTGTTGTCTTTCTTCTCTTTCTTTTCTTACAGTTGTATTGTTGTGTTTTGTACAACTTACCATCTGAGAGCTAGCTAAAAAGCACCTCGTTATACCATATACCTGTGTATAAGTATAATGACAATAAGCTTGAACTTATAAGAAACCAAGGTTAGAAAAAAGAAAATGAATGCATCCTTTCCAAAGCTCACTGTGAAAATATCCCTCCTCCCATTCATAGTGAAAATGAAAACGAAATCTTTCATATCTCTCTTAATGAGTTGGAGCAAAATTTTATCAACTCTATTTTGTTTATGCAATATAGAGCCATCTACAGTAGGTTACTTATTTAAATTCCTGCTGTTAAGACTGTAACAGCAAGATAAAGTTCAAAGGTCTGTGTGCTGAGTCACACTGAAAGTGAAATTTCTCCTACGTTCTGAACATTTTAACAATGTGAATCTCTTGCTCTTAAAATGAAGAAAATGAAATACTTCAGTTTTGTTCTTTTCATGAAGCTACATTTAAAAGCTTTGTAATGCTTCACCTTAACTCTTGTTTAATCTTCACCTGTTTCCCATCTGCAATTCTATCAAAATATTTAAAAAAAAAATCAGTTTAAAAAATGTCAGCATAGCACACAGCCTCTTTTGTCTTTGCAGGCTGATGCACACATAGGAAGGAAATGCCCAGATCATCAGCAGGAGCAGTAGCAGGCTCTTCAGATGCCCTTCCCCCAGTCTCCCATTGACACAGAGCAGAATACAGTAACTGCCAACAATAATCCCAGCAGAAATCAGGATATATTCTCAGACAGTCCGCCAAAGCCCTTCTGCCAGAGTACCAGTACCAGCTGTGTAGGGAGCACTGTTTGGTCTGAAGTTGTCTCAGGAACTCCCTGAAATGCAGGAGCAGCAATGCGTAAGGGAGACGCAGCATTCAGGTCCCTGTGCCAGAGGCAGATAGCCTGGCCAGGATCTCCGCAGGAGGTGGAGGTCTAAGTATTCAGTCTGTTGTGGGCGTCCTGACCTGAGTGTTCTAAGGAGACTGATTCATAGTCATCAAACATTACACCATTGAGGTCAGCAGGTGAGGAACATGTTGCCGGGTAGACTATACTGTTTCCACCACCTCCCCTCTCTGAGGGAGAGAATGTCATTGGGCAATGACCCCACATCTCCACAGCCTCTCACAGAGGGAAAGGGTGATGACACTGCTCTCCACACTCTTTCACACACACTGAGTGAACATTAATTGATTAGAACATTGATCAAGGGCTTAGAAGTTGACATTCTCACATAGGTGTGATGAATGGTATGCTTGGTATATAAAGGATCTCACAGTGTTATTTCAAGATGAATTGAAGAGGAACTGCAGCACTAGTTTTTATATTAAGGTGTCAGAAAGAATCCCCATTGATGAGGGATCCATGTGTAATGCCTGTCTAACGGTACTATCTTCAAGAAATCATGAACAATTACAGAGGAGATTCACAACCCAAAGCAAGGTTGTTAAAGGTGAGGGGGGCTGCCTAGTGTGTAAAAAACTTTGTGGCAGCATTGTGAATGTTGTGCTTAAAAAGCTATTGACTTGTGAGCAGCAACCCCCCATCCCCATGTACTGCCTTTCTAATGGTGCTGTATTGAAAAAATCATAAAAGCACTTGGTTACAGCATTATGAGTGTTGTGTTTAAAAGCTATTGAGTCATGAAGAAGACACCCCTATCCCAGTGTATTGCATGTCTAATGGTGGTGTATTGAAAACAAATCATAAAAAATTAAATAAGGTTTCAGAAACCAAAGCAAAATTGTGAAAAGTCAGAGGACCTGCCTAGTGTGTAAAACACTTAGTTGCAGCATTGCGGGTGTTGTGGTTTAAATGCTATTGGCTCGTGAACAGTATCCCCCTATCCCAGTGCATTGCCTGTCTCATAGTGCCATATTAAAATATTCACAATGTACCTTATTTACGATTCAAGTGTTTTATTTATTTTAGGAGGTTTTGTGAAAACACTATTGACGTGCCAAAATCATTTTCAAACTTCAACCTAACTTTACTGCAGTACTTTACTGCATTTTTAAAGAAGGAAGTCGGTGAAGTATCGGTTTTGTAGAGATTACAAGAAAAGTGAACGCTGAAAACACTGGACATCGTATGTTCTGTTTAACCGTGAGCAAGGACCAATATGCTGTTACCTTTTGTAATAGGGTTATTCTCTGGAAATTAGACACGACAAGGGCAATGTTGGACAATACTGTGTGGCTCTGGGGGAATTTGCAATCTGAAGAGGAGACACATTGTTTATTGCCTCTTTTTACACTGTTTACAATATCTATGCGGGGAGTGCATGTGGATTCCATCACACTGTACAACAGCAGTGAGCAATTACCTGCTGGAAAATGAAAGTGTTCCCAAAAGCCTATACAATTATCGGAACATTTACAAACTTTACCGATAAATAACCATGTTATGTACCCTATATCATACTGTGACAGGAGAATACACATTTTATTTATTATTGTTGCTGCTGCTGCACACACTGGGCTTTGAACTTTGAGTTGCCTACTTCTTCAACTAGCTTACAGAGAAAGTAATTGCCCTGCTTTTTGTCTATCACTTAATGAAAACTGACATAGTAGAATTGGAAACAAATATATGATCACATAAATGAAATGCTTTGAAGAAAGAGAGCTCTTTTCCTCTGGTTTAACAATCTGTGCAGCAATAAAACAATCATTGGAACTTGGACACCCTACATCTGCAGCTCAGGTGGCATTCGCCTGCTTGGTGTCCTGAACCAGCCGAGTCTGGGACCTGAAGCGCCTGGTTCCGTTCCCCACAGAATGAAACACAGAATGATTAAAAATGGGAGGGAATGTTTTGTGCCAGCCAGCACATTATCATCACACACCAGGAGGATGGGAAAAAAGCTGGTAGTGCTTTTTCTTCCCTGTTTAGCTGATCTTGTGCAGCTTACCCATGCTGACACAGCTCCTTACGTGAATTCTGGTTCTTGACTGAAAAGGCTTTAGAGAACTTTACAATCATTTTCATTTTCAACAAATTGTAAATATGATGTTTACGTTGGCGTTTTTATTAATTTTTCACTTAAGCGTATGGAGGAATGTCAGCTGTTAAAGAGGGGTAGGGCTACCCCCTTTCTCCTCTTCCCCCCACGGACAGATTGACAAAGCAATTGGGAAGTGTTAACTATCCGGCCATTGCAAAGAGTTCAACTGCAGCAGCCACAAATATTTTTTTTTTCCTGATGGTAACTGTAACAACTGTAACTGACGTTCTCATCCAATCCAAGGTTTGATGTTTTTTTCATTTCGAAACCGTGATCTTGACATGCAGGTGTGAAGCAGAGTTAACAGCTTCAGATTTAAAAGGTTATTAATATCTTTCGTGTTGCATTAACATTGAATGTTCTTACAAGTGTAAAAAGAGGTGATACACAACGTGTCTCCTCTATACATGTACAAATACAGAAGAAGGACTCTCATGGACAACAGGAGTGAGGAGGGACCACATTTGTCCATGAATCAAAATTAATCATTCAAATTGAACTTGAGTGTTACACACTGAGATCTTTAGAAGAAAAGGATTAGAGATTTAAAGCAGACAGCTTCAAAATTACTAAAAGACATCTAACTCAACAAAAGGATTTATTCTAAGTTCTCATTATACATGTTCTCATGTATTTTATTTAAAACACAAGTTCCTAGCAACATGGCTGTAGCTCAACTTAAAATTTAGAAAACAATGAAAAAATTGGAAATGTAGAAACAGATTAAAACAAGGTTTACAGTAACAGTTTGATAAGTCACAGAAGCAATTAAGTGAGCAGTTGAATGAACAATCTGTATTAATATCATGGATAGAGACTCCTAAATGCAGGGACTGCTTTAAAAATTTAGCCTTTTTAACCAACTATGCATCCTAGCAATTTAAAAGGGTGCTGTGACCCATTTCCCCTGCAACAGGTTGATTTTCATCCTTGTAAAACCACCAATGTACCCTCAGACCAGGCAAGACAGCCATCCTACATAATATCCCATTTTATTACAGTCTCTCAGCCTACCCATCATACTGGTGAAGTACCCCCATACTACATCTTACCTACAGGAGGGACTAACTCATAGACCAATAAAAGAACTCCATGAACCCCAGTTACCACAACCCAAATGACCCAGGGGAGCAGTCCAGGATCTCCTTTCTCACTCCAGTTGATGACCTGGTGTGCTTCCTTCTTCCACAGCACAGACACCCTGTGTGGCTTCAGACATCCTCCTCAATCCCAGCCATTCTGAACAACACAGTGCTGCATGCTTCCCCATCCCTTTCTTCGTCTCCGAGACCAGTTTGGGTGGAGAGGGAGGAAGATGGTGCTCGGACCTTCCTCCTTTGCTCTCTCTGTAGAGTCCCTGGTGTCTGAGTCCTCTCCTGGATCCTGTGGTGCAAAGTGTTCCTTCAGTCTATGTGTGTTCTGTCTGACCCCTGACTGGGTCTATGAAGCCCTTATATAACAGAGCTCAGGACTGTTGTTTGGGGTGAGTGTGTGATGTCCTGGGTGTGGGCAGAGCTAATGGCTTGGGGCTGTATGGCTGTATGCAGATGCTCAGGTGTAACGTTGCATTGTGTCTTCAGTCAAAGGCCCAGTAGACCTGTCATGAAGTCCCAAGTCACCTCTGACCCATGTGGGGATTAACGAGTATCTTCACAAAGAGGACCCTTAGTCAATGGAGAAGGACAGCACTCCCAATCATTATTTTCTGTTCAAATGTAACAGGTATTCTTCCCATATAAACTTACAAATCACACAACCCTATTAACAAAATCAGCCATGCAGATAAAAAATTAGAACAGAATAACCTTATAAATGATTACATCATCGAATCAATACTAATTAATTACAATCATATATCAATTCAATAGAAACTAAGACATGGAAACCAGAGCAATCAAGAAGATTATTTCTATGTGATTTTTAAAGGTAAACCTCAATCTGAATTAGATAGATAGATAAGACTTGATTGATCCCATAGGGAAATTGATGTGTTACAGCAGTCCAGCCCAAGACAAGCAAAAACAGACACCAGAATAGATGAAAAGTTATACAAAATAAATATAAATAAATAAGAATAAATACATAGGTGTGTGCAAAATATGATGATCATAGTCTCTGTAAAAACAATACAATATGTGCAAAATGTGCATAGGTTCATACAGATTGATTGTCCAAAAAGTACAATGGAGCAACATGCTGTCCATAGATGAGCAAATGAAGGGCTAACAGTCCTAGCCAAAGGCAGCGTTATACACCCAGACAGCCGTCGGAAGGAAAGACTTGCGGAAATGTTCCCTTGAACACCGTAGCTGGAGCAGTCTGTTGCTAAAAGTGCTCCGCTGCCCAGTAACAGTCCCATGAAGCGGATTAGGGGCGTTGTTCATGATGGCTGTGAGCTTGGTCAGCATCATCCCCAACACAGAGCCAGCCTTCCTGAAGTTTATTGAGCCTATTTGCACCTCTTGTCATGATGTTGCTGCCCCAGCACACAACAGCGTAGAAGATGGCCGGTGCCACCACTGATTCATAAAAAATGTGTAGCAGTGTTCCACACACACCAAAGGACCTGAGCCTCCAAAAATAGAGTCAGCTCTGACCTTTCTTGTACAGGACGTCAGTGTTTCCAGACCACTCCAGCTTATCATCCAGGTGTACCCCTAAGTACTTGTAGGACTGTACCCCCTCTATGTCCTCACCCTGGATGGAAACAGGGTTCAGCGGAGACTTATTTCTTCGGACGTCCAAGACCATTTCTTTGGTCTTGCTGGTATTAAGCTGGAGATGGTTAAGATGACACCACTCCACAAAGTTGGTAATCAAGCTCCTATATTCCTCCTCCCTCCCTTCACTAATACACCCCACAATTGCAGAGTCATCCGAAAACTTCTGCAGATGACATGCCTCAGAGTTGTACCTGAAGTCAGAAGTTTAAAAGGTGAATAGGAATGGAGCAAGGACAGTCCCCTGTGGAGCCCCAGTACTGCTAACAACCTGTTCGGACACACAACTCTGTAGCCGTACATACTATGGCCTGCAGGTCAGATAGTCTATAATCCAGGACACCAGGCGAGTGTCCACCTGCGCCGCCCTTAGCTTATCTCTCAGTAAAGGTGGATGGATGGTGTTAAAGGCACTGGAGAAGTCAAAGAACATAACTTTAACAATGCTCCCCGTCTTCTCCAGGTTAGAGTTAGCTCTGTGTAGCAGATAGATGACTGCATCCTCCACTCCCATGTTTGACCAGTAGGCGATCTGCAGGGGGTCCAGTGCAAGTCTTTCCAGAGTTTTCATTAGGTGTGATGTCAGTGCCACTGGTCTCTAGTCTTTCAAGATTTTAGGGTGCCCTTTCTTGGGTACTGGCACCAGGCAAAATGTCTTTCAGAGCACCAGAAAGCTTTCTAATCTCAGTCTGAGGTTGAAGATGTACTACAGCACTGAACCCAGTTGGTCTGTGCAGATCTTTAGCACGCTGGAGCTAACACCGTCAGGACCCGCTGCCTTCCCTGCATGGAGTCTCCTCAACTCCCTTCTGACCCGGTCAGCTGTGATGGATAGGCCGAGGAGGGGAGGGGAAGATGGAGAAGGAGGGATCACATGATGGGGTGACTGAGGACATGAAGAGGGTGTCTGGGGTGAAGGCCTGTGAGGTGAATGGACAGTGGACCCTGTATCGTGTCTGTTAAAGAAAAGATTCAGCTCATTGGTCCTCTCCAGGCCTCCCTCACTCTGTTGGCCTCCGGACAGCTTGTATCCGGAGATCTTCCTCATGCCATTCCACACTTCTATCTACCTATCTATCTTTTCCCCATTTTTTTCTTGTACTGGGGAAAGAAAGAATATAAATGTCCTGGAATACTGACATGGGTACACATTTTCTTTTCTGCTTTTGTAATCTAACAAAACTTAAAGAGTACAGTTTCACAAGTGATAGTTTTTGTGTTTTTTTGGGGTCAGGAACTACACAACAGAAGGTAAGAGGTGCCAAGCTAATGTCTCTCTAACTTTCTACATTCATGAAATAGTTCAGTTAGGAGAACATGGATCACAGAATCACAAAAATTCCAAAATCGTTTTTGCAAAAATTACCCAGAAGGGGTAATAGGCTATCTGTGCACAGACAATAAAACCCCTAAATCCCAACTATCCCCACCGCAAACTGCTCTTTCCCGTGCAGCACCAATAAAGCACAGACCACTGTTCTTAAGAACAGGTTCTACCCTACTGCTCACTGTGCAATGCTTCAGAAGCCAATGCACCTCTGCACTCTGCACTTGACTTTTACTACATATTCATTGTTCTGTTTGTTTATTATTTGTACATTGATAGTACTGTCACTATTTATTATGTATCACTTTTATAATGTACTGTCTATATTGTGTGGTGTTGTCTGTTGTACTGTCTTGTTTGTTGTACTTTGCATGTCCTGAGAGAACAGTACGACTAAGAATCCCAATGTACATTTGGAAATAAACCCCTCTACCTACAGTGTATGTAATATTCACAGGAGTGGTGGCATTGAAGGCAATATCTCAGTACCTGAAAATCTGCAAAATGAACCAATTTCGAAAAGTAAAGTATGTTTTGTTTGACACAGAAAGGTGCTATACACCCTTATACACACCACTCCATTAGAATATGTAGATGTCAGAGAGAAGTATTTGAACTCTTTCACTACTATTATGAGAACTTTGATCATAAGAAGAGTTCCAAACTAGAGTGGGCCATTTTGCCCATCTAGCCTGTTTGGTAGTTAGTAGTTAAAGGGGAACTGCAACGCTATTTTCAGATTTTGGGATTGCAAAAAATCAGCATTGATGAGTGCATTTCAAATCATAATAAGAGTAAAATACAGTGTCTTCTAAAACCTCCAATTTGCATCTCAAAATAGATTAAACTTCCAGGTATTGTCACAATCATCATCCCTCTTCTAGAGAGTGCTCCAACTCTTTTGTGTTCTAGTTTCATTATCACATACACCTGTCCTTGGATTCACCAGTATTATTTAAACTTGGTGCTCCGGAAGTATTGAAAGACGGATGCCCTGAGGCCCACCTAGCATCAAGTTGACCTATGTCTGCAGCTTGAAGGCACAGGCTTCCGAATGGCGTCTTGAACAGCCGAGTCCAGGGCTCGGAGCACCTGGCCTCATTATCCTTTTAACCTTTGTATTCCTGATCAAGTTCCCCCTTCCCAGGGATTTTAATTGCCTTGTCTTGGATGGATCACCTGGTTTTGGATTTTGGACTGCGTCCTGATTTCCCCCTTAGGACTGTTTTTGGACTTGTTAGCCTGCTCTCCCCCCTTGCACCTGGATCACAGTCGGCACCGCCCCCTGTTCGCCATCCCTCCCACTCCTCACCATATTTTCTCCGTAGCTCTTCTCCAGTCACTTCCGGATTATACCGTCGGCACAGGGTCCTAAACTACAGACTTCACAGGAGGACCGGCTCCTGTTACAAGTATGCACAGCGCCATGTTTGCCATGAATGAGGCAAGAAAGCTTCTGGTGACGTGTGTGGCCCTATGACAGGCTTGTGAATACAATACGTATAGGTTAATTGGCCATGAGTGTGGGAATGTCTGTTATCTCAAACTATTCTAGAACTGTGAAGCCTTCTGACATCCCTACACAGAACTGCAGCCTTAAATACAGAATTGTAAGAGGTGCTGTTAGTCCCCCTTGTCCAGGATTTAATGAGTCCAAACTAGAGACTAAACCACAAGAAACAGAAACATAAAATGCTACACGTGTACTGTATATATTTTTTTATTTTGTATGCTTTCCTATGTGAACATTGAACAAGCTAAAACAGAAAAATTTAATGGAGTTGTTAATTGGCGGCAGTGCTCAGCTAAAAGTTTACACCATACTTGAGACCCCGAGATGTTGCAGAAGACCAGACTTCATAACCGTCTCTTGCAACAATCAAGATGCCATTGTTTCTCAGCTGAAGCACGCAGTCTTTGTAGCTGCTGCTAGTGTAGGTGTTGGTCTGCCACATGGCTTTTCTTTCAGTCTTGAAGGCCACCAGGTTAGAGTCAGTCTGCATTATCAGATGATCAGCATTGTATGTCCTAGCAGTGTCACTGTCCCAGATTGGTTTCGGGCCATACACCACAAAGTTACGATCATCCTTGAAAAGTTCACAAAATAACAAAAAAGTTACAGTTTTCTCAGTTGTAAGCCTTAAACATAATTCCAAAGTAAACAAGTTCAAGCAACAGTACACAATGTACACTAGAGAGCTGTATCAGTGTGTATCAGCTGTATCAGAGCCGCAATGGAAGAAATAGAGCTTAATTCTAATGGAAATGTAAATAAAATAAAGGCTTCATGGTGAACCTGTTGGTTTTTATGCATTTATTTAAAAGTTTCAGAGGAGAATTAATCATGTCTTATTTCAATGAAGTGACATTCCAGGTCACTAGGTGGGTTTTGGCAAGTTAAAACATACAGTACCTTACCCCTAATCTTTGATTAAAGTCATCTTTTTGTGTACAATATGTAAAAAGTACACTAAAACAGTAAATATGGTGTCAAGGTCAAAAAGCCGCATCACTGAAATACTTTCTCATGATATTAGTACTGGAGCAAAATAATGAATAATAGAAGAGTAAACAATTCTAGAATTTCTGATAAAAGTACAATGCAATGTACTTCGAGTACATGTTCCAGTCATGGATATGGAAGTCTGTTCGACCCTCAGTGCAGTTACAGGTAAGGTTTTAGTCAGACCTGCACAGAAGAAGCAGAGGTATTGTTGATTGCATATACTAAAACATGTGAGGTACAAATAGACAGAGCCCTGTGTTGTAATGAAATTAGAAGCCAGTGTAGGAGATCATCTAAGTAATTGAGTGGTTCAAGCCATCATCACACGATCTCTCTACCCCAGTATGAAGAAAGCAGACACTGGGTGCCACATTTTAGAAACCAGGCTTTCAATACTTTAACTCTTCTTCTTCAAAAACAAAAATTACATGATGGGGATCTGTAAATAAAGAATAGAGGCAGTGCTCTTATGTGCAGAAATATTCCTTTTTCAAGATGTCCACCTCGTAATAGATCCATATATATGTAAGAAAACCGGCTCAGGGACTAAGCTGGCGCAGCGTGTACATGGTGTCTTTCTCAGTATGCCCTGTGGCATCTTGGGCACCAACATCCTGGAAATCTGGGGAAATCTGACGCAGCTGCTGATGCTACTCCTCCTTTTCCAGGGC
Organism: Lepisosteus oculatus; assembly: GCF_040954835.1. Classification (NCBI taxonomy): domain Eukaryota; kingdom Metazoa; phylum Chordata; class Actinopteri; order Semionotiformes; family Lepisosteidae; genus Lepisosteus; species Lepisosteus oculatus. The sequence continues at coordinate 9,948,533 of NC_090713.1, forward strand.
ATCTGCTTTTTCAATTTGTTCATGCCTGTGCTCTAGGAACCCTGCAGGGGGCGGTGCAGCGGTGGAGCATGCCTGACCCTCGGCTGAGTGGTCATCTGGAGATTGTTATCCCATTCTCACTGTACAGGTAAACCCTGCACACCTCCTGATTGAGGAATCCCTCTATCGGCATGCTTACAATCGTTCGCTGGGCGTGGGTGTAGGAAACCTGCTCGCTCCCCCCTTCACTCACTAGGGGTTCAGGGAGCTGCCCCAGCAGTGGGATAGCTAGTTCACTGTCTTTGAACTCACTATCACTCACCAAGCCCATGTCAGTGCAGGCGGGGATTCTGACATCCCTCTTTGCGATGTCCTGCACTGGCAGGCGGGTGACTTGACCATCCAGCTCCAGTCTGGCTGAACCACTGTTGGTCAGACTCAGACTGACAGACTGAGCTGGTGGCTGTAAGAAAACCATCTCGGCTTTCATTCCCTGTCCCTTCTGGGGGACTGGGTGTGTTGGCAACCCTGCCGTTGAGGCAGAAACAATCAGGTCAGTCTCACTCACTACCTGGTAGTTGTGAGAAATAATGTTAACTGACTGCAGGTTCCCTGGGTCACAGCAGAGGGAATCGGCATCTGGGATCAGGTGTGTCCACAGCGCAGTAGTCTCAGTGTCCAGCTGGACCTCCTGTCTAACCTGTGAATGTTGCACCAGAGGCACCTGGCGGTGGCCCTGTGACAGCTGCTCAAGCAGATCCTCACTAATAGAGGACTTCTCAGGGGTAAGGGTGAGGGCTACATCACCAACCTGCTCTCCTGCCATCTGGATCCCTTCCACCCCTCTTGGGTGCCAGGGTGCACAGGGAAAGCTCCTTTTCATCGCCAGGTGGGGAGATCTGCTCCTCTTTAGGGATGTAAAAGGGGTGTGCTTTACTTGGTGAATCAGGCGGCTGCTCGGGGCACCGCTCCTGTGGCAGGGAGGCTGTTGTGACCTCAGCCGGGACACAACTTCCCTGTATATCCAGTAAACAACAAAATATTTTTATTTCTTGTCCAGAGGGAACAGAAGGAATCTCCACATAGGCTTCTGTGTTCGGTGGGCACTGTGTGAGCACAGTCTGCCTCTTGGCCCCCCTTTCCTTCTGTACAGAAGGCATAGGAGCCTTGACCTGTTTCCACACTTTGGCTTTCTGGTGATCCACCAAAGGTTCCTCTCTGAGTCACATGCCCTTTTCTTTTTCTACCCGTTTGAGCTTGCCGTGTGACATCAAACACCTTTCAACCTCAGTGTCAATCAGCGTCTCACTGTGTAAGACATCTCCCATGGCAGCCTCGAGGTAAAAGCTTCCTGCTTGTCCTCTGTGTTTTACTGCCTGCTCTGTGACTTCAGGGGTGGAGTCAGCACTCACTTGGGAGTGGCTGAATTCATCCAGGCAGGAACCCTTCTGCTCAATCAGATAGACTGAGGGAGGGAGAGGGGGCGGGTCTCCGCCTCCTCCAGTGGAGAGTATCAGCTCATTCACGCTTCCGGCAGCTTTGGGAAGCGGTTGTCCCTGTCCTAATAAAGCTTGTTCAAGCCTGGCCAGGCAGGTGGCTACTGAATCCTTTTGTTCAGCCTTTTCTAGCCCTTTCCCTGCCCCGGTGTTCTCATGGCACTTAGGACGCTAGGTGCGGTCCTGTGTGCCTGCTTTGGAACAGGGCTTAGCCAGCTCAGGAGCCTGTGCTCCTTCGAGCAGGAGGGAGTTAACCCTGCTGGCTCTGACGGCGAACACAGTCGTTTTAACAGCTTTTTTCTCAGAGCGACTTTGGACATCATACTCCCAGGCTTTCTGCATGAATCTCTTAATATCAGTCATTTTCATGGTCTGTGCATCTGTATGCATTAAGATCATCTTTCTGACTGACGGGTGGAGATTCGCAATGAATAAACCCTTGAAATGTGTGTTCTCTTCGCAACCCTCATCATTTCGCCCTGCAAAATAAGTTCGTCTAAGTCTCTCGTAATATTCGCGAGGTGACTCTGCTCTCTCGTGCTTAATGTTAAGAGCGGCGGCCATCGCAGCAGTCAGGTCAATAAATGCACTGTATTCTTCGATAAGTGCTTGACACAGCTGCTCAAAGTCATTACAGACTTCTTTCATCTGCCTAGCCATCCACTCATGTACAGCTCTGCTGGTAGTTTTCCTGACCAGAAAAACTTTCTCCTGTTCTGTGGCGTTTGGCAGGTACTGCAGGTTATACCTGAGGTCCTGAATATAACTCTCGATATTATTCTCTGACACTGTGGGGTCAAATCTCTCTATGTCCTTCTCTAGCTCTGTCAGAGAATGGAGATTTATTCTCCTAGCTTCTCCGCTGACGGAGATATGACGGAGATCGTGGTCAGACCTGTCGCTGCTAGAGAGAGTGCTTAATAGCAACTCGAATTCAGACCTTTTAGCAACCATCGTTAACTTAAAGAGTATTACTTTTAAGTACGAAATCACAGTTTTACCACAGAAAACCACAAGATCAAGTATGCAATCAACCCGGTAGATCTCAAAAGATCACAAAACAATCAAGCACTGCTTAAAGAGCAAGGGGAACTTTTTTCCTTTTGGCTGTCAGCACACTGTATTGTCGTGTATGAAACCCGCGGCGTTTTATATGAATTATTCCGCTTGGTTGACTCATTTCAGTCTTGCCACGCCCGCCCAGGGACGCCAAATATGTAAGAAAACCGGCTCAGGGACGCCAAATATGTAATCTTAGCTAAAATGTAATGTAGTGGCTTCTGAAGGCACCAGTTCTGTAGGGTTTGGGCATTTACTGAGACAATTATTAATTGTAGCAGTAAATCACAAAGTTGATTCTTTTGATGGCTTTAGAATCCAACCATGCGACATAACTCAAACAACGTGCACACACAGGTACTAATACACGAGGATACATTTATTAATACATAGAATATGCATGTAAACCTAACAGATCTTATCGAGAGGGTTATCAGAATACAAAAGGTATATATTCAGTCAGTTACAAAGAGTTACATATATCAAGAGGACATACGTTCAGTATATCATTCATTTAGACCGTTTCGTAAATGAACTTGGTTATAACTTCTACATTAGATACTCAAACAAGTACATAACTCTTAGGAATTAAATTGATATCAACTGGTTGGGATAACAATTGAATTCTCGAGCTGTAATGCAGTGAAGTTGAATACTCATCCAATCTTTGGGGATTCAGATCTCCTGCGGGCACAAAGAAACAGTTGCAGGCTTGTTGCTGTCCAATCCGCGCTCTCTGGCTCCGTGCCAGGCTGTGATGTGCGGCTTGCGACGGTGCGCTGCTGATGCTCACTGTTGGCTTTAACTAGCAAAGTTTGTGCACAGGAGAAAAGATGACTGTGGGTCCCAGCAAGTCAGGAAGAGGACCGGTTCGTTCCTGATGAAGAGCTAGTTCTGAATAGTGATTCAGCTGTCCACAGTTCTGACCTGTTCATGAGGCCTGCTGCTGGTTACTCTCTGGCAACCTCCACTCTAGACTCTTAGAACAAAGGAAAGTTCTGGCACTCGGACACACTGGCTGTTTTGTGGTTGTCCGGGCTGAGTCTCAGGATGGTCAGGAGGCGCGCTGCGAGAATGTCCTGCCCTTGGGAGCCTTCTGCTCCTGGGCCGTCCTGCCCTGGAATTCTCCTTTGAATTCCATTTAGAACAGTCCACAGAATCCTCTCCAGAATCTTACTGAATCTTCCTGAATCTTACTGAATCTCCCAGGCTCTCTGTGTTGCCTGTTTTTACCTGGAGGAACTTCAGCTCATTGATTGGCTGAAAGTTCCATGGGCATCAGAGTCCCACGTGGGTTACTCGGCCCTACCAGTCCCTGATTGGTTGATCAAGGTTAGATATGAGTCACTTACTCCTGACACTTAGGAATGCAGTCCAGATGTCCATCTGGCACTCCCTAGACAGATAGGCGCCAATGGATGACCATTGATCATGATAGCCAGGCTTAGCTAAGTGCATCCCCCTTTGGGAGCTGTCCTAGGAAACTTTATCAAAGGAAACCTTAAATCAGCCTGCATGAATAGTTTCTCTGTGGCTGCACCACAGAGATGAACAGAGAAATGGGGCCTCATTTGGGAAAGCTCACAACACTTAATTCTTTCTTATTAATAAGCCTCGCCGCTACAGTACCTTATTCACGATACAAGTGTTTTAGTTAGGAGGTTTCTGTTACGAATCCCTGGTGGGAAGATACAAGGATCCTGTGCAGATGCAGGCACGGGTAGTAGATGAGGCAGGCGAACAATCCAAAATGAGAGGCAAGGTCGTGGTCAAAAGGCGTAAGGTAAATCGTAATCCAGGGAGAACACCGGTGGCAAACAGTCGGAGGCAAGAGGCGAGGTCCAAAGTCGAAAAGGCAGAAGGGGAGTCCGATATCCAGAATAAATGAGGTACGAGAAAACGCCAGGTGGAGCTCTCTAGGAGTAGACTCAATACCGAGCAGCAGGAAACAGGTAAAGAAAGTATAAATAGCACTGCGCACCGCATGGTGGAGTGTTTGCAGGTGGTTTAACTCGTGCGGTGGCGTTTGTTAATAATCACCCGCTGCTGATGCTGATTAGATCGCTTAAGAGATGGTCTTGACTGCCTGGCGGTCGTGACAGTTTCGTGAAAACGCTATTGACGTGCCAAAATCATTTTCAAACTGCAAGCTAACTTTACTGTGGTACTTTACTGGGGTTTCAAAGAAGGAAGTCGGTGAAGTATCGGTTTTCTAGAGATTAAAAGAAAAGTGAACGCTGAAAACACTGGACATAGTATGTACTGTTTAACCATAAGCAAGGATCGATGTGCTGTTTCCTTTTGTAACAGGGTTATACTCTGGAAATTAGACAAGGGCAATGTTGGACAATATTGTGTGGCTCTGGGGGAATTTGTCATCTGAAGAGGAGACACATTGTTTATTGCCTCTTTTTACACTTGTAAAATGTTCCAATTTTAATGTGCTACAGAACTATGCGTATTCCATAGACATTTTGTCAATAACTATGTGGGGAGTGCATGTGGATTCCATCACACTGTACAACAGCAGAAGTGAGCAATTACCTGCTCGAAAACGAAAGTGTTCCCAAAAGCCTATACAATTACAAACTTTACCGAAAAATAACCATGTTATGTACCCTATATCATTCTATGTGGGACTGTGACAGGTGAATACACGTGGTATTTAGTAGTGTTGTTGCTGCTGCTGCACCAACTGGGCTTCGAGCTTTGAGTTGCCTACTTCTTCTTCTTCTAGCTTACAGAGAAAGTAATTGCCCTGCTTTTTGTGTATCACTTAATAAAAACTTACATAGTACAATTGGAAACAAATATGTGATCAGATAAATGAAATGCTTTGAAGAAAGAGAGCTCTTTTCCTCTGGTTTAACAATCTGTGCAGCACTAAAACAATCATTGGAACACGGACGCCCGGAGCCTCGCCTTCCACCGAGTCACCCTATGTCTGTGGCTCCGGTGGCTTTCGCCTCCTAGGTGTCCTGAACCAGCCGAGTCCGGGACCTGGAGTGCCTGGTTCCGTTCCCCCTTTTTCCCCCAAGCCTTTGCCGGATTCCGCTCCGGTTTTTAACTTTGTCTCGTCTGTCTACAACCCCTCGCCGGATCCCGCTTCGGCTTTTAACTTTGTCTAGTTAGTCTTGGATCGATCACCCGGCTGTGGACATCTGCCTGCACGACTTTCCTGCAGACTCCCTTTTTGGACAGTTCGCCTGGAACACGCCCCTCGGAGCACCTTCGGCACGCCCCCACCATGTTCGTCTACCAGCCCTGTTCCTTGTCTACTCCCTGTGTGTGTTCACTCCTTCCCAGATTGTGTCGTCTGCATAGGGTCCTGAAAGACACTTTGTAACAATCGCTAACTTTTATAGATACACTATAGAAAGCATACTGACAAGTTGCATCGATGTGTGGTATGGCAACTGCAGTATTGCTGACTGCAAAGCCCTACAGCCTATGGTGAAAACTGCCCAGTCCATCACTGGGGTTGCTCTCCCATCCATCCAGGATATTTATGACAAACGGTGCTTGAGGAAAGCTCTAAGCATCATCAAAGAACCCACACACCCCAGCTTCAGACTGTTTGACCATCTGGAAAATGGTACCAGAGCATTTGGGCCTGGACTACCAGACTCAGAGACAGCTTTTACCCCCACACTATCAAACTATTAAACTCCCAGCCTCTCTCATCTAAGTTCTGAACCCTCAGATTGAACCCTCTCAAACGGACACTGAAATCTACCTCTACCTCACATGTCAGGACGTTTACTCTCCATAATTGTGTATGCTTTATTTATCTACGTTGACGTACAATTTTGCACAACTGTTGTTGCTTTGCACATTACCTGTTACCTGTTGATGTTTTGCACATTATCTGTTGTTGTTTTGCATGTTGTCTGTTGTCTGTCTTTCTTCTCTTTCTTTTCTTATAATTGTATTGTTGTGTTTTGTACTACTTACCATCTAAAAAGCACCTCGTTATACCATATACCTGTGTATGAGTATAATGACAATAAACTTGAACTTATAAGAAACCAAGGTTAGAAAAAAGAAAATGAACGCATCCATTCCAAAGCTCACTGTGAAAATGTCCCTCTTCCCATTCATAGTGAAAATGAAAACAAAATCTCTCATATCTCTCTTAATGAGTTGGAGCAAAATGTTATCAACTCTATTTTGTTTATGCAATATAGAGCCATCTAGGTTACTTATTTAAATTCCTGCTGATAAGACTGTAACAGCAAGGTAAAGTTCAAAGGTCTGTGTGCTGAGCCACACTGAAAGTGAAATTTCTCCTACGTTCTGAACATCTCAACAATGTGAACCTCGTGCTCTTAAAATGAAGAAAATGAAATACTTCAGTTTAGTTCTTTTCATGAAGCTACACTTAAAAGCTTTGTAATGCTTCACATTAACTGTTGTTTAATCTTCACCTGTTTCCCATCTGCAATTCTATCAAAATATTTTTTTGAAAATCAGTTAAAACAATGTCAGCACAGCACTCAGCCTCTTTTGTCTTTGCAGGCTGATGCACACATAGGAAGGAAATGCCCAGATCAGTAACAGCTGAACATCATCAGCAGGAGCAGTAGCAGGCTCTTCAGATGCCTTTCCCTCAGTCTCCCATTGACACAGAGCAGACTACAATAACTGGCAACAACAATCCCAGCAGAAATCAGGATATATTCTCAGACAGTCTGCCAAAGCCAGTCTGCCAGAGTACCAGCACCAGCTGTGTAGGGAGCTCTGTTTGGTCTGAAGGTGTCTCAGGAACTCCCTGATATGCAGGAGCAGCAATGCGTAAGAGAGATGCAGCATTCAGGTCCCTGTGCCAGAGGCGGATAACCTGGCCAGGATCTCCAAAGGAGGCGGAGGTCGAAGTATACAGTCTGTTGTGGGCATTCTGACCTGAGTGTTCAACGGAGACTGATTCCTAGTCATCAACCTTTGTACCATAGAGGTCAGCAGGTGAGGAGCATGTTGCCAGATAGACTATCCTGTTTCCACCACCCCCTCTCTCTGAGGGAGAGAATGTCATTGGGAAATGACCCCACATCTCAACAGCCTCTCACAGAGGGGAAGGGTGATGACACTGCTCTCCACACTCTTTCACACACACTGAGTAAACATTAATTGATAAGAACATTGATCAAGGGCTTAGAAGTTCACATTCTCACATAGGTGTGATGAATGGTATGCTTGGTACTGTATATATAGGATCTCACAGTGTTGTTTCAAGATTAATTGAAGAGGAACTGCAACACTATTTTTTATATTAAGGTGTCAGAAAGAATCCCCATTGATGAGGGATCCATGTGTAATGCCTGTCTAATGGTACTATCTTCAAGAAATCATGAAACATTACTGAGAAGATTCACAACCCAAAGCAAGGTTGTAAAAGGTGAGGGGGCCTAGTTTGTAAAAAACTTTGTTGCAGCATTGTGAATGTTGTGCTTAAAAAGCTATTGACTTGTGAACAGCATCCCCCATCCCCATGTACTGCCTGTCTAATGGTGCCGTATTGAAAAAATCATAAAAGTACTTGGTTACGGCATTATGAGTGTTGTGTTTAAATGTTCATGTTGTGTTCATGTTGAGTCATGAAGAAGACCCCCCCTATTCCAGTGTATTGCATGTCTAACAGTACTGTATTGAAAAAAAAATCATACAAATTTAAATAAGGTTTCAGAAACCAAAGCCTAGTGTGTAAAACACTTAGTTGCAGCATTGTGGGTGTTGTGGTTTAAATGCTGTTGGCTCGTGAACAGCATCCCCATATCCCAGTGCATTGCCTGTGTCATAGTGCCACATTAAATAAAACCATGAGAAAAAGAGATTCACAATGCAAAACTGTGTCAGTCTTCTGTGTAAACAAATCAGTTTGAACATCATGGGTACTGTTTTTAAAAAGCTGTTGTTTAATAAACACATTGTTTATTGCCTCTTTTTACACTTGCAAAAATGTTCCAATTTTAATTTGCTACAGAAGTATGCGTATTCCATAGACATTTTGTCAATAACTATGCGGGGAGTGCATGTGGATTCCATCACACTGTACAACAGCAGAAGTGAGCCATTACCCGCTCGAAAACGAAAGTGTTCCCAAAAGCCTATACAATTATCGGAACATTTACAAACTTTACCTAAAATTACCATGTTATGTACCCTATATCATTCTATGTGGGACAGTGACAGGAGAAAACACATGGTATTTATTAGTGCTGTTGCTGCTGCTACACCCACTGGGCTTCGAGCTTTGACTTGCCTACTTCTTCTTCTTCTAGCTTACAGAGAAAGTAATTGCCCTGCTTTTTGTGTATCACTTAATAAAAACTTACATAGTACAATTGGAAACAAATATGTGATCAGATAAATGAAATGCTTTGAAGAAAGAGAGCTCTTTTCCTCTGGTTTAACAATCTGGGCAGCACTAAAACAATCATTGGAACACGGACGCCCGGAGCCTCGCCTTCCACCGAGTCACCCTATGTCCGTGGCTCCGGTGGCTTTCGCCTCCTAGGTGTCCTGAACCAGCCGAGTCCGGGACCTGGAGTGCCTGGTTCCGTTCCCCCTTTTTCCCCCAAGCCTTTGCCGGATTCCGCTCCGGTTTTTAACTTTGTCTCGTCTGTCTACAACCCCTCGCCGGATCCCGCTTCGTCTTTTAACTTTGTCTAGTTAGTCTTGGATCGATCACCCGGCTGTGGACATCTGCCTGCACGACTTTCCTGCAGACTCCCTTTTTGGACAGTTCGCCTGGAACACGCCCCTCGGAGCACCTTCGGCACGCCCCCACCATGTTCGTCTACCAGCCCTGTTCCTTGTCTACTCCCTGTGTGTGTTCACTCCTTCCCAGATTGTGTCGTCTGCATAGGGTCCTGAAAGACACTTTGTAACAATCGCTAACTTTTATAGATACACTATAGAAAGCATACTGACAAGTTGCATCGATGTGTGGTATGGCAACTGCAGTATTGCTGACTGCAAAGCCCTACAGCCTATGGTGAAAACTGCCCAGTCCATCACTGGGGTTGCTCTCCCATCCATCCAGGATATTTATGACAAACGGTGCTTGAGGAAAGCTCTAAGCATCATCAAAGAACCCACACACCCCAGCTTCAGACTGTTTGACCATCTGGAAAATGGTACCAGAGCATTTGGGCCTGGACTACCAGACTCAGAGACAGCTTTTACCCCCACACTATCAAACTATTAAACTCCCAGCCTCTCTCATCTAAGTTCTGAACCCTCAGATTGAACCCTCTCAAACGGACACTGAAATCTACCTCTACCTCACATGTCAGGACGTTTACTCTCCATAATTGTGTATGCTTTATTTATCTACGTTGACGTACAATTTTGCACAACTGTTGTTGCTTTGCACATTACCTGTTACCTGTTGATGTTTTGCACATTATCTGTTGTTGTTTTGCATGTTGTCTGTTGTCTGTCTTTCTTCTCTTTCTTTTCTTATAATTGTATTGTTGTGTTTTGTACTACTTACCATCTAAAAAGCACCTCGTTATACCATATACCTGTGTATGAGTATAATGACAATAAACTTGAACTTATAAGAAACCAAGGTTAGAAAAAAGAAAATGAACGCATCCATTCCAAAGCTCACTGTGAAAATGTCCCTCTTCCCATTCATAGTGAAAATGAAAACAAAATCTCTCATATCTCTCTTAATGAGTTGGAGCAAAATGTTATCAACTCTATTTTGTTTATGCAATATAGAGCCATCTAGGTTACTTATTTAAATTCCTGCTGATAAGACTGTAACAGCAAGGTAAAGTTCAAAGGTCTGTGTGCTGAGCCACACTGAAAGTGAAATTTCTCCTACGTTCTGAACATCTCAACAATGTGAACCTCGTGCTCTTAAAATGAAGAAAATGAAATACTTCAGTTTAGTTCTTTTCATGAAGCTACACTTAAAAGCTTTGTAATGCTTCACATTAACTGTTGTTTAATCTTCACCTGTTTCCCATCTGCAATTCTATCAAAATATTTTTTTGAAAATCAGTTAAAACAATGTCAGCACAGCACTCAGCCTCTTTTGTCTTTGCAGGCTGATGCACACATAGGAAGGAAATGCCCAGATCAGTAACAGCTGAACATCATCAGCAGGAGCAGTAGCAGGCTCTTCAGATGCCTTTCCCTCAGTCTCCCATTGACACAGAGCAGACTACAATAACTGGCAACAACAATCCCAGCAGAAATCAGGATATATTCTCAGACAGTCTGCCAAAGCCAGTCTGCCAGAGTACCAGCACCAGCTGTGTAGGGAGCTCTGTTTGGTCTGAAGGTGTCTCAGGAACTCCCTGATATGCAGGAGCAGCAATGCGTAAGAGAGATGCAGCATTCAGGTCCCTGTGCCAGAGGCGGATAACCTGGCCAGGATCTCCAAAGGAGGCGGAGGTCGAAGTATACAGTCTGTTGTGGGCATTCTGACCTGAGTGTTCAACGGAGACTGATTCCTAGTCATCAACCTTTGTACCATAGAGGTCAGCAGGTGAGGAGCATGTTGCCAGATAGACTATCCTGTTTCCACCACCCCCTCTCTCTGAGGGAGAGAATGTCATTGGGAAATGACCCCACATCTCAACAGCCTCTCACAGAGGGGAAGGGTGATGACACTGCTCTCCACACTCTTTCACACACACTGAGTAAACATTAATTGATAAGAACATTGATCAAGGGCTTAGAAGTTCACATTCTCACATAGGTGTGATGAATGGTATGCTTGGTACTGTATATATAGGATCTCACAGTGTTGTTTCAAGATTAATTGAAGAGGAACTGCAACACTATTTTTTATATTAAGGTGTCAGAAAGAATCCCCATTGATGAGGGATCCATGTGTAATGCCTGTCTAATGGTACTATCTTCAAGAAATCATGAAACATTACTGAGAAGATTCACAACCCAAAGCAAGGTTGTAAAAGGTGAGGGGGCCTAGTTTGTAAAAAACTTTGTTGCAGCATTGTGAATGTTGTGCTTAAAAAGCTATTGACTTGTGAACAGCATCCCCCATCCCCATGTACTGCCTGTCTAATGGTGCCGTATTGAAAAAATCATAAAAGTACTTGGTTACGGCATTATGAGTGTTGTGTTTAAATGTTCATGTTGTGTTCATGTTGAGTCATGAAGAAGACCCCCCCTATTCCAGTGTATTGCATGTCTAACAGTACTGTATTGAAAAAAAAATCATACAAATTTAAATAAGGTTTCAGAAACCAAAGCCTAGTGTGTAAAACACTTAGTTGCAGCATTGTGGGTGTTGTGGTTTAAATGCTGTTGGCTTGTGAACAGCATCCCCATATCCCAGTGCATTGCCTGTGTCATAGTGCCACATTAAATAAAACCATGAGAAAAAGAGATTCACAATGCAAAACTGTGTCAGTCTTCTGTGTAAACAAATCAGTTTGAACATCATGGGTACTGTTTTTAAAAAGCTGTTGTTTAATAAACACATTGTTTATTGCCTCTTTTTACACTTGCAAAAATGTTCCAATTTTAATTTGCTACAGAAGTATGCGTATTCCATAGACATTTTGTCAATAACTATGCGGGGAGTGCATGTGGATTCCATCACACTGTACAACAGCAGAAGTGAGCCATTACCCGCTCGAAAACGAAAGTGTTCCCAAAAGCCTATACAATTATCGGAACATTTACAAACTTTACCTAAAATTACCATGTTATGTACCCTATATCATTCTATGTGGGACAGTGACAGGAGAAAACACATGGTATTTATTAGTGCTGTTGCTGCTGCTACACCCACTGGGCTTCGAGCTTTGACTTGCCTACTTCTTCTTCTTCTAGCTTACAGAGAAAGTAATTGCCCTGCTTTTTGTGTATCACTTAATAAAAACTTACATAGTACAATTGGAAACAAATATGTGATCAGATAAATGAAATGCTTTGAAGAAAGAGAGCTCTTTTCCTCTGGTTTAACAATCTGGGCAGCACTAAAACAATCATTGGAACACGGACGCCCGGAGCCTCGCCTTCCACCGAGTCACCCTATGTCCGTGGCTCCGGTGGCTTTCGCCTCCTAGGTGTCCTGAACCAGCCGAGTCCGGGACCTGGAGTGCCTGGTTCCGTTCCCCCTTTTTCCCCCAAGCCTTTGCCGGATTCCGCTCCGGTTTTTAACTTTGTCTCGTCTGTCTACAACCCCTCGCCGGATCCCGCTTCGTCTTTTAACTTTGTCTAGTTAGTCTTGGATCGATCACCCGGCTGTGGACATCTGCCTGCACGACTTTCCTGCAGACTCCCTTTTTGGACAGTTCGCCTGGAACACGCCCCTCGGAGCACCTTCGGCACGCCCCCACCATGTTCGTCTACCAGCCCTGTTCCTTGTCTACTCCCTGTGTGTGTTCACTCCTTCCCAGATTGTGTCGTCTGCATAGGGTCCTGAAAGACACTTTGTAACAATCGCTAACTTTTATAGATACACTATAGAAAGCATACTGACAAGTTGCATCGATGTGTGGTATGGCAACTGCAGTATTGCTGACTGCAAAGCCCTACAGCCTATGGTGAAAACTGCCCAGTCCATCACTGGGGTTGCTCTCCCATCCATCCAGGATATTTATGACAAACGGTGCTTGAGGAAAGCTCTAAGCATCATCAAAGAACCCACACACCCCAGCTTCAGACTGTTTGACCATCTGGAAAATGGTACCAGAGCATTTGGGCCTGGACTACCAGACTCAGAGACAGCTTTTACCCCCACACTATCAAACTATTAAACTCCCAGCCTCTCTCATCTAAGTTCTGAACCCTCAGATTGAACCCTCTCAAACGGACACTGAAATCTACCTCTACCTCACATGTCAGGACGTTTACTCTCCATAATTGTGTATGCTTTATTTATCTACGTTGACGTACAATTTTGCACAACTGTTGTTGCTTTGCACATTACCTGTTACCTGTTGATGTTTTGCACATTATCTGTTGTTGTTTTGCATGTTGTCTGTTGTCTGTCTTTCTTCTCTTTCTTTTCTTATAATTGTATTGTTGTGTTTTGTACTACTTACCATCTAAAAAGCACCTCGTTATACCATATACCTGTGTATGAGTATAATGACAATAAACTTGAACTTATAAGAAACCAAGGTTAGAAAAAAGAAAATGAACGCATCCATTCCAAAGCTCACTGTGAAAATGTCCCTCTTCCCATTCATAGTGAAAATGAAAACAAAATCTCTCATATCTCTCTTAATGAGTTGGAGCAAAATGTTATCAACTCTATTTTGTTTATGCAATATAGAGCCATCTAGGTTACTTATTTAAATTCCTGCTGATAAGACTGTAACAGCAAGGTAAAGTTCAAAGGTCTGTGTGCTGAGCCACACTGAAAGTGAAATTTCTCCTACGTTCTGAACATCTCAACAATGTGAACCTCGTGCTCTTAAAATGAAGAAAATGAAATACTTCAGTTTAGTTCTTTTCATGAAGCTACACTTAAAAGCTTTGTAATGCTTCACATTAACTGTTGTTTAATCTTCACCTGTTTCCCATCTGCAATTCTATCAAAATATTTTTTTGAAAATCAGTTAAAACAATGTCAGCACAGCACTCAGCCTCTTTTGTCTTTGCAGGCTGATGCACACATAGGAAGGAAATGCCCAGATCAGTAACAGCTGAACATCATCAGCAGGAGCAGTAGCAGGCTCTTCAGATGCCTTTCCCTCAGTCTCCCATTGACACAGAGCAGACTACAATAACTGGCAACAACAATCCCAGCAGAAATCAGGATATATTCTCAGACAGTCTGCCAAAGCCAGTCTGCCAGAGTACCAGCACCAGCTGTGTAGGGAGCTCTGTTTGGTCTGAAGGTGTCTCAGGAACTCCCTGATATGCAGGAGCAGCAATGCGTAAGAGAGATGCAGCATTCAGGTCCCTGTGCCAGAGGCGGATAACCTGGCCAGGATCTCCAAAGGAGGCGGAGGTCGAAGTATACAGTCTGTTGTGGGCATTCTGACCTGAGTGTTCAACGGAGACTGATTCCTAGTCATCAACCTTTGTACCATAGAGGTCAGCAGGTGAGGAGCATGTTGCCAGATAGACTATCCTGTTTCCACCACCCCCTCTCTCTGAGGGAGAGAATGTCATTGGGAAATGACCCCACATCTCAACAGCCTCTCACAGAGGGGAAGGGTGATGACACTGCTCTCCACACTCTTTCACACACACTGAGTAAACATTAATTGATAAGAACATTGATCAAGGGCTTAGAAGTTCACATTCTCACATAGGTGTGATGAATGGTATGCTTGGTACTGTATATATAGGATCTCACAGTGTTGTTTCAAGATTAATTGAAGAGGAACTGCAACACTATTTTTTATATTAAGGTGTCAGAAAGAATCCCCATTGATGAGGGATCCATGTGTAATGCCTGTCTAATGGTACTATCTTCAAGAAATCATGAAACATTACTGAGAAGATTCACAACCCAAAGCAAGGTTGTAAAAGGTGAGGGGGCCTAGTTTGTAAAAAACTTTGTTGCAGCATTGTGAATGTTGTGCTTAAAAAGCTATTGACTTGTGAACAGCATCCCCCATCCCCATGTACTGCCTGTCTAATGGTGCCGTATTGAAAAAATCATAAAAGTACTTGGTTACGGCATTATGAGTGTTGTGTTTAAATGTTCATGTTGTGTTCATGTTGAGTCATGAAGAAGACCCCCCCTATTCCAGTGTATTGCATGTCTAACAGTACTGTATTGAAAAAAAAATCATACAAATTTAAATAAGGTTTCAGAAACCAAAGCCTAGTGTGTAAAACACTTAGTTGCAGCATTGTGGGTGTTGTGGTTTAAATGCTGTTGGCTCGTGAACAGCATCCCCATATCCCAGTGCATTGCCTGTGTCATAGTGCCACATTAAATAAAACCATGAGAAAAAGAGATTCACAATGCAAAACTGTGTCAGTCTTCTGTGTAAACAAATCAGTTTGAACATCATGGGTGCTGTTTTTAAAAAGCTGTTGTTTAATAAACACATTGTTTATTGCCTCTTTTTACACTTGTAAAAATGTTCCAATTTTAATGTGCTACAGAAGTATGCGTATTTCATAGACATTTTGTCAATAACTATGCGGGGAGTGCATGTGGATTCCATCACACTGTACAACAGCAGAAGTGAGCCATTACCCGCTCGAAAACGAAAGTGTTCCCAAAAGCCTATACAATTATCGGAACATTTACAAACTTTACCGAAAAATAACCATGTTATGTACCCTATATCATTCTATGTGGGACAGTGACAGGAGAATACACATGGTATTTATTAGTGCTGTTGCTGCTGCTGTACCCACTGGGCTTCGAGCTTTGACTTGCCTACTTCTTCTTCTTCTAGCTTACAGAGAAAGTAATTGCCCTGCTTTTTGTCTATCACTTAATAGAAACTTATATAGTACAATTGGAAACAAATATGTGATCAGATAAATGAAATGCTTTGAAGAAAGAGAGCTCTTTTCCTCTGGTTTAACAATCAGTACAGCAATAAAACAATCATTGGAACACGGACGCCCGGAGCCTCGCCTTCCACCGAGTCGCCCTACATCCGCGGCTCGGGTGGCTTTCGCCTCTTAGGTGTCCTGAACCAGCCGAGTCCGGGACCTGGAGTGCCTGGTTCCGTTCCCTCTTTTTCCCCCCGAGCCTTCGTCGGATCCCGCTCCGGTTTTTAACTTTGTCTCGTCTGTCTACAACCCCTCGCCGGATCCCGCTTCGGCTTTTAACTTTGTCTAGTTCGTCTTGGATCGATCACCCGGCTCTGGACATCTGCCTGCACGACTTTCCTGCAGACTCCCTTTTTGGACAGTTCGCCTGGACCACGCCCCTCGTAGCACCTTTGGCACGCCCCCCCATGTTCGTCTACCAGCCCTGTTCCTTGTCTCCTCCCTGCGTGTGTTCACTCCCTTCCGGATTGTGTCGTCTGCATATGTCCTGAAAGACACTTCGTAACAATCGCTAACTTTTATAGATACACTATAGAAAGTGTAGCGGTGAGGCTTAATAATAAGGCAGAATTAAGTGTTTCTGAGCTTCCCAAATGAGGCCCCTTTTCTCTGTTCATCTCTGTGGTGCAGCCACAGAGAAACTATTCATGCAAGATATTTTCTTTTGATAAGGACAGCTCCCACAGGGGGATGCACTTAGCTAAGCAGGTGGGAAGTAAATGGCTGGTCAGCACACCACATTTAACTGACACTATGACTTGTGACAGACATGATACAGCTACCGCAATGCAGCTACCTAACCAATAGTTTTCCTGTAAGTTCCCGAGGAGGCCATAGTACAGCATGGTGACTTAATACTGTACGGTCTGGAACCAGACAATATAAGACCAAACTTGAGGTCTTGGATGCCTTCAGGTGCACATTATTGAATTGGATAGAAATCCAAGAAACAGTAAGCCCTGAGGAGGTACAGGTAGTTGAGTTTGCTTTAATGGAACAAACCTCCAAACGACCCTAGCAGATACCCAACACAGGTGTTGTGGTTTATCGGGGGCTGGGAACAGGAACTGTTGTTATTGTAGCACTACTGCCGAGTAGCTGGATCATGACTGACAGTGTACTCTGAATGCAGTACTCTTGCATCAAAATGTACTCTGGGTAGCATGAATGAGTCAAAGGTAGCATGTCAAAAGAAAGGAAGTGACTTCTCCCCAAATATCTACTACAGAGGTATCAGATATTGACAGTGAACTTCCTCATGTGTAATTCCTAGACTGAGATAATGTCTCCTACCGTGTTTATACATACTCCAGATGTTATTCATCCTGTTTGTATCCAATGCTGGTTCCGGTATGAATTCTCGAGGAGTAATGTGGACATTTAAGGTTAATGTTCTAATGGCAAGGGACATCACTTAACTCTGTTTTGTTTTGAAGGCAACAATGCCTCGGGACCTCGTGGCCTTCAAAAAGGGGGGATATGTAGCGGTGAGGCTTAATAATAAGGCAGAATTAAATGTTTCTGAGCTTCCCAAATGAGGCCCCATTTCTCTGTTCATCTCTGTGGTGCAGCCACAGAGAAACTATTCATGCAAGATGTTTTATTTTGATAAGGACAGCTCCCACAGGGGGATGCACTTAGCTGAGCCTGGCTATCATGATCAATGGTCATCCATTGGCGCCTATCTGTTTAGGGAGTGCCAGTTGGACATCTGGACTGCATTACTAAGTGTCAGGACTAAGTGACTCATATCTCACCTTGATCAACCAATCAGGGACTGGTAGGGCCGAGTAACCCACGTGGGACTCTGATGCCCATGGAACTTTCAGCCAATCAATGAGCTGAAGTTCCTCCAGGTAAAAACAGGCAACACAGAGAGCCTGCGAGATTCAGATTCAGATTGAGATTCAACATGATTCAGATTCAACAATTCTAAAGGGAATTCAAAAGGAGAATCCCAAGGGCAGGACATTCTCGCAGCGCGCCTCCTGACCATCCTGAGACTCAGCCCGGACAACCACGGAACGGCCAGTGTGTCCGAGTGCCAGAACTTTCCTTTGTTCTAAGAGTCTAGAGTGGAGGTTGCCAGAGAGTAACCAGCAGCAGGCCTCGTGAACAGGTCGGAACTGTGGACAGCTGAATCACTATTCAGAACTAGCTCTTCATCAGGAACGAACCGGTCCTCTTCCTGACTTGCTGGGACCCACAGTCATCTTTTCTCCTGTGCACAAACTTTGCTAGTTAAAGCCAACAATGAGCATCAGCAGCGCACCGTCGCAAGCCGCACAGCACAGCCTGGCACGGAGCCAGAGAGCGCGGATTGGACAGCCACAGCCTGCAACTGTTTCTTTGTGCCCGCAGGAGATCTGAATCCCCAGAGATTGGATGAGTATTCAACTTCAATGCATTACAGCTCGAGAATTCAATTGTTATCCAAACCAGTTGATATCAATTTAATTCCTAAGAGTTATGTACTTGTTTTGAGTATCTAATGTAGAAGTTATAACCAAGTTCATTTATGAAACGGTCTTAATGAATGATATACTGAACGTATGTCCTCTTGATGTGTAACACTTTGTAACTGACCGAATATATACCTTTTGTATTCTGATAACCCTCTCGATAAGATCTGTTAGGTTTAAGGCATATTCTATGTATTAATAAATGTATCCTCGTGTATTAGTACCTGTGTGTGCGCGTTGTTTGAGTTATGTCGCATGGTTGGATTCTAAAGCCATCAAAAGAATCAACTTTGTGATTTACTGCTACAATTAATAATTGTCTCAGTAAATGCCCAAACCCTACAGAACTGGTGCCTTCAGAGAGCCACTATGATTACATATTTGGCGTCCCTGAGCCGGTTTTTCCCTACATTATTTGGCGTCCCTGGGTGGGCTTAATCTACATTATTTGGCGTCCCTTGCACGGGTGTGGCAAGACTGAAATGAGTCAACCAAGCGGAATAATTCAATATAAAACGCCGCGGGTTTCATTCACGACAATACAGTGTGCTGAAAGCCGAAAGGAAAACAGTTCCCTTTGCTCTTTAAGCAGTGCTTGATTGTTTTGTGATCTTTTGCAATCTACCGGGTTGATTGCATACTTGATCTTGTGGTTTTCTGTGGTAAAACTGTGATTTCGTACTTAAAAGTAATACTCTTTAAGTTAACGATGGTTGCTAAAAGGTCTGAATTCGAGTCGCTATTAAGCACTCTCTCTAGCAGCGACAGGTCTGACCACGATCTCCGTCATATCTCCGTCAGCGGAGAAGCTAGTAGAATAAATCTCCATTCTCTGAGAGAGCTAGCGAAGGACATAGAGAGATTTGACCCCGCAGTGTCAGAGAATAATATTGAGAGTTATATTCAGGACCTCAGGTATAACCTGCAGTACCTGCCAAACGCCACAGAACAGGATTAAGTGTTTCTGGTTAGAAAAACTACCAGCAGAGCTGTACATGAGTGGATGGCTAGGCAGATGAAAGAAGTCTGTAATGATTTTGAGCAGCTTTGTCAAGCACTTATCGAAGAATACAGTGCGTTTATTGACCCGACCGCTGCGATAGCCGCCGCTCATAACATTAAGCACGAGAAAGCAGAGTCTCCTCGCGAATATTACGAGAGACTTAGACGAACTTATTTTGCAGGGCGAAATGATGAGTGTTGCGAAGAGAACACACATTTCAAGGGTTTATTCATTGCGAATCTCCACCCATCAGTCAGAAAGATGATCTTAATGCATACAGATGCACAGACCATGAAAATGACTGATATTAAGAGATTCGTGCAGAAAACCTGGGAGTATGATGTCCAAAGTCGCTCTGAGCAAAAAGCTGTTAAAGCGACTGTGTTCGCCGTCAGAGCCAGCAGGGTTAATTCCCCCCTGCTCGAAGGATCACAGGCTCCCGAGCTGGCTAAGCCCCATTCCAAAGCACTCACACAGGACCGCACCCAGCGTCCTAAGTGCCATGAGAACACCGGGGGAGGGAAAGGGCTAGAAAAAGCTGAACAAAAGGATTCAGTAGCCGCCCGCCTGGCCAGGCTTGAACAAGCTTTATTAGGACAGGGACAACCGCTCCCCAAGGCTGATACTCTCCACTGGAGGAGGCGGAGACCCGCCCCCTCTCCCTCCCTCAGTCTATCTGATTGAGCGGAAGGGTTCCTGCCTGGATGAATTCAGCCACTCCCAAGTGAGTGCTGACTCCACCTCTGAAGTCACAGAGCAGGCAGTAAAACACAGAGGAAAAGCAAGAAGCTTTTACCTCAAGGCTGCCATGGGAGATGTCTTACACAGTGAGACACTGATTGACACTGAGGTTGAGAGGTGTTTGATGTCACACGGCAACCTAAAGAGGAGCAGATCTCCCCACCTGGCGATGAGAAGGAGCTTTCCCTTTGCACCCTGGCACCCAAGAGGGGTCAGGACCACCACCCCGCAGTGGTGGAAGGGATCCAGATGGCAGGAGAGCAAGTTGGTGATGTAGCCCTCACCCTTAGCCCTGAGAGGTCCTCTATTAGTGAGGATCTGCTTGAGCAGCTGTCACAGGGCCACCGCCAGGTGCCCCTGGTGCAACATTCACAGGTTAGACAGGAGGTCCAGCTCGACGCTGAGACTACTGCGCTGTGGACACACCTGATCCCAGATGCCGATTCCCTCTGCTGTGACCTACGGAACCTGCAGTCAGGTAACATTATTTCTCACAACTACCAGGTAGTGAGTGAGACTGACCTGGTTGTTCCTGCCTCAACGGCAGGGTTGCCAAAACACCCAGTCCCCCAGAAGGGACAGGGAATGAAAGCCGAGCCAGTTTTCTTACAGCCACCAGCTCAGTCTGTCAGTCTGAGTCTGACCAACAGTGGTTCAGCCAGACTGGAGCTGGATGGTAAAGTCACCCGCCTGCCAGTGCAGGACATCGCAAAGAGAGGTGTCAGAATCCCCGCCTGCACTGACATGGGCCTGGTGAGTGATAGTGAGTTCAAAGACAGTGAACTAGCTATCCCACTGCTGGGGCAGCTCCCTGAACCCCTAGCGAGGGAAGGGGGGAGCGAGCAGGTGTCCTACACCCACACCCAGCGAACGATTGTAAACATGCCGATAGAGGGATTCCTCAATCAGGAAGTGTGCAGGGTGGACCTGAACAGTGAGAATGGGATAACAATCCCAGATCACTCAGGTGCTCCAGATGACCACTCAGCCGAGGGTCAGGCATGCTCCACCGCTGCACCGCCCCCTGCAGGGTTCCTAGAGCACAGACATGAACAAATCGAAAAAGCTGATGCCCTGGAAAAGGAGGAGCAGCATCAGCAGCTGCGTCAGATCTCCACAGATTTCCAGGATGTTGGTGCCCAAGATGCCACAGGGCATACTGGGAAAGTACATGCTGCGCCAGCTTAGAAAGGCAACAGTCACTCAGAAGGAGATGACTGGGATCAGCCACCCGAAAAGACTTTTGGGAGGACTGATTGCTGCCGCCACTGTTGCACGTTTGCTATTTCTGGTAGGTTTGTGTGCTACTGGCACTCTCACCCTGACTGCCCCAAGAAGGCAGGTGTCAGAGATGGCAGAGGGTAGTGACAGACTGTATCAACAGCAGCAAAAGTTGGAAAGCTTTGGGAAAACCCTAAAGGCAACTTCCTATGCAACAGGGTTAAACCTTATTCCCCAACCAGTGGACATGATTGTTGGTGTTATACAGTGGGTTTATGCTTGTGTGCAACAGGCCAGAATGTTGACACAAGAGCTGTTAAGGGAGTTTAGTGCCACTGTAGCCAGTCTAACCACGGCACAAATCCCAACCCACTTGATTCCACTCTTCTCAGTAGAGGAGTGTGTGACATTAACCCCATTGCTCATAGCTCACCCAGAAGGCAATCCAAGATTGAATTTGGTTCCAAATCTTGAGATGGGTATGGCTACCAAAGCTATCCATTGGCTGTGTCTAAATGATTCACCAATGAAGGGTGTAAAGCTACTAACGAGCAGAGGGAGGTTAATGAACCCCATGAAGAGCAGGTGGGAAGTAAATGGCTGGTCAGCACACCATATTTAACTGACACTATGACTTGTGACAGGCATGATACAGCTACCGCAATGCAGCTACCTAACCAATAGTTTTCCTGTAAGTTCCCGAGGAGGCCATAGTACAGCATGGTGACTTAATACTGTACGGTCTGGAACCAGACGATATAAGACCAATCTTGAGGTCTTGGATGCCTTCAGGTCCCACACTATTGAATTGGATAGAAATCCAATAAACAGTAAGCCCTGAGGAGGTACAGGTAGTTGAGTTTGCTTTAATGGAACAAACCTCCAAACGACCCTAGCAGATACCCAACACAGGTGTTGTGGTTTATCGGGGGCTGGGAACAGGAACTGTTGTTATTGTAGCACTACTGCCGAGTAGCTGGATCATGACTGACAGTGTACTCTGAATGCAGTACTCTTGCATCAAAATGTACTCTGGGTAGCATGAATGAGTCAAAGGTAGCATGTCAAAAGAAAGGAAGTGACTTCTCCCCAAATATCTACTACAGAGGTATCAGATATTGACAGTGAACTTCCTCATGTGTAATTCCTAGACTGAGATAATGTCTCCTACCGTGTTTATACATACTCCAGATGTTATTCATCCTGTTTGTATCCAATGCTGGTTCCGGTATGAATTCTCGAGGAGTAATGTGGACATTTAAGGTTAATGTTCTAATGGCAAGGGACATCACTTAACTCTGTTTTGTTTTGAAGGCAACAATGCCTCGGGACCTCGTGGCCTTCAAAAAGGGGGGATATGTAGCGGTGAGGCTTAATAATAAGGCAGAATTAAGTGTTTCTGAGCTTCCCAAATGAGGCCCCATTTCTCTGTTCATCTCTGTGGTGCAGCCACAGAGAAACTATTCATGCAAGATGTTTTATTTTGATAAGGACAGCTCCCACAGGGGGATGCACTTAGCTGAGCCTGGCTATCATGATCAATGGTCATCCATTGGCGCCTATCTGTTTAGGGAGTGCCAGTTGGACATCTGGACTGCATTACTAAGTGTCAGGACTAAGTGACTCATATCTCACCTTGATCAACCAATCAGGGACTGGTAGGGCCGAGTAACCCACGTGGGACTCTGATGCCCATGGAACTTTCAGCCAATCAATGAGCTGAAGTTCCTCCAGGTAAAAACAGGCAACACAGAGAGCCTGCGAGATTCAGATTCAGATTGAGATTTGCAGCGCGCCTCCTGACCATCCTGAGACTCAGCCCGGACAACCACGGAACGGCCAGTGTGTCCGAGTGCCAGAACTTTCCTTTGTTCTAAGAGTCTAGAGTGGAGGTTGCCAGAGAGTAACCAGCAGCAGGCCTCGTGAACAGGTCGGAACTGTGGACAGCTGAATTACTATTCAGAACTAGAACTTCATCAGGAACGAACCGGTCCTCTTCCTGACTTGCTGGGACCCACAGTCATCTTTTCTCCTGTGCACAAACTTTGCTAGTTAAAGCCAACAATGAGCATCAGCAGCGCACCGTCGCAAGCCGCACATCACAGCCTGGCACGGAGCCAGAGAGCGCGGATTGGACAGCAAAAGCCTGCAACTGTTTATTTGTGCCCGCAGGAGATCTGAATCCCCACAGATTGGATGAGTATTCAACTTCAATGCATTACAGCTCGAGAATTCAATTGTTATCTAAACCAGTTGATATCAATTTAATTCCTAAGAGTTATGTACTTGTTTGAGTATCTAATGTAGAAGTTATAACCAAGTTCATTTATGAAACGGTCTTAATGAATGATATACTGAACGTATGTCCTCTTGATGTGTAACACTTTGTAACTGACCGAATATATACCTTTTGTATTCTGATAACCCTCTCGATAAGATCTGTTAGGTTTATATGCATATTCTATGTATTAATAAATGTATCCTCGTGTATTAGTACCTTTGTGTGTGCGTTGTTTGAGTTATGTCGCATGGTTGGATTCTAAAGCCATCAAAAGAATCAACTTTGTGATTTACTGCTACAATTAATAATTGTCTCAGTAAATGCCCAAACCCTACAAAACTGGTGCCTTCAGAGAGCCACTATGATTACATATTTGGCGTCCCTGAACCGGTTTTCCCTACACCCACAATGCTGCAACTAAGTGTTTTACACACTAGGCTTTGGTTTCTGAAACCTTATTTAAATTTTTATGATTTTTTTTTCAATACAGTACTGTTAGACATGCAATACACTGGAATAGGGGGGGTCTTCTTCATGACTCAATAGCTTTTAAACACAACACTCATAATGCCGTAACCAAGTACTTTTATGATTTTTTCAATACGGCACCATTAGATGGCAGTACATGGGGATGGGGGATGCTGTTCACAAGTCAATAGCTTTTTAAGCACAACATTCACAATGCTGCAACAAAGTTTTTTACAAACTAGGCCCCCTCACCTTTTACAACCTTGCTTTGGGTTGTGAATCTTCTCAGTAATGTTTCATGATTTCTTGAAGATAGTACCATTAGACAGGCATTACACATGGATCCCTCATCAATGGGGATTCTTTCTGACACCTTAATATAAAAAATAGTGCTGCAGTTCCTCTTCAATTAATCTTGAAATAACACTGTGAGATCCTATATATACCAAGCATACCATTCATCACACCTATGTGAGAATGTGAACTTCTAAGCCCTTGATCAAAGTTCTTATCAATTAATGTTTACTCAGTGTGTGTGAAAGAGTGTGGAGAGCAGTTTTACCACAGAAAACCACAAGATCAAGTATGCAATCAACCCGGTAGATTGCAAAAGATCACAAAACAATCAAGCACTGCTTAAAGAGCAAAGGGAACTGTTTTCCTTTCGGCTTTCAGCACACTGTATTGTCGTGAATGAAACCCGCGGCGTTTTATATTGAATTATTCCGCTTGGTTGACTCATTTCAGTCTTGCCACACCCGTGCAAGGGACGCCAAATAATGTAGATTAAGCCCACCCAGGGACGCCAAATAATGTAGGGAAAAACCGGCTCAGGGACGCCAAATATGTAATCATAGTGGCTCTCTGAAGGCACCAGTTCTGTAGGGTTTGGGCATTTACTGAGACAATTATTAATTGTAGCAGTAAATCACAAAGTTGATTCTTTTGATGGCTTTAGAATCCAACCATGCGACATAACTCAAACAACGCGCACACACAGGTACTAATACACGAGGATACATTTATTAATACATAGAATATGCCTTAAACCTAACAGATCTTATCGAGAGGGTTATCAGAATACAAAAGGTATATATTCGGTCAGTTACAAAGTGTTACACATCAAGAGGACATACGTTCAGTATATCATTCATTAAGACCGTTTCATAAATGAACTTGGTTATAACTTCTACATTAGATACTCAAACAAGTACATAACTCTTAGGAATTAAATTGATATCAACTGGTTTAGATAACAATTGAATTCTCGAGCTGTAATGCATTGAAGTTGAATACTCATCCAATCTGTGGGGATTCAGATCTCCTGCGGGCACAAATAAACAGTTGCAGGCTTTTGCTGTCCAATCCGCGCTCTCTGGCTCCGTGCCAGGCTGTGATGTGCGGCTTGCGACGGTGCGCTGCTGATGCTCACTGTTGGCTTTAACTAGCAAAGTTTGTGCACAGGAGAAAAGATGACTGTGGGTCCCAGCAAGTCAGGAAGAGGACCGGTTCGTTCCTGATGAAGAGCTAGTTCTGAATAGTAATTCAGCTGTCCACAGTTCCGACCTGTTCACGAGGCCTGCTGCTGGTTACTCTCAGGCAACCTCCACTCTAGACTCTTAGAACAAAGGAAAGTTCTGGCACTCGGACACACTGGCCGTTCCGTGGTTGTCCGGGCTGAGTCTCAGGATGGTCAGGAGGCGCGCTGCGAGAATGTCCTGCCCTTGGGAGCCCTCTGCTCCTGGGCCGTCCTGCCCTTTAGAATCTTTCAGAATCTTGTTGAATCTGAATCTGAATCTGAATCTCTCAGGCTCTCTGTGTTGCCTGTTTTTACCCGGAGGAACTTCAGCTCATTGATTGGCTGAAAGTTCCATGGGCATCAGAGTCCCACGTGGGTTACTCGGCCCTACCAGTCCCTGATTGGTTGATCAAGGTGAGATATGAGTCACTTAGTCCTGACACTTAGTAATGCAGTCCAGATGTCCAACTGGCACTCCCTAGACAGATAGGCGCCAATGGATGACCATTGATCATGATAGCCAGGCTTAGCTAAGTGCATCCCCCTTTGGGAGCTGTCCTTATCAAAAGAAAACATCTTGCATGAATGGTTTCTCTGTGGCTGCACCACAGAGATGAACAGAGAAATGGGGCCTCATTTGGGAAGCTCAGAAACACTTAATTCTTTCTTATTAATAAGCCTCGCCGCTACATGGGTGATGTGGTTTAAATGCTATTGGCTCGTGAACAGCATCCCCATATCCCAGTGCATTGCCTGTCTCATAGTGCCACATTAAATAAAACCATGAGAAAAAGAGATTCACAATGCAAAACTGTGTCAGTCTTCTGTGTAAACAAATCAGTTTGAACATCATGGGTGCTGTTTTTAAAAAGCTGTTGAGTAAAGAATAGGATTTTTCCTGCTGTCAGCAGTATTGTGTATATAATTGACTCTGGGCTAAATGAAAACAAGACATTTAGAAAGAGTTTGAGAAATAAAACAAAGCTTTATCCCCGTGCTTACAGGCTGGATAATTATAGACTACTTTGAGTTTGTCTCTGAGCTGTTCTGCTTCCTATGGTCAGCTTCCTATACGGGATGTTCACATGAACCCCTATTGAGCAGTATTTCTCGCGTTGTGAACATATGTACACGGCGGTCCTGCAGTATTCCAGATGGTGCGTAATTGCACATCAATCGAAACCCCGAGTGTCAGAAAAACACAATTAGTTTCCTGATACATTCAGCTAAAGGTTGTGGAAATTTTCAGAAGTGGCGGTCTTTAAAATGCGTTTAGTTTGAAGGTTTTCTGTGTTTCCCTTGCAAAGATATTGGCGACAGAATACTCCTGTGTGGTCTAAAAAACTCCATAAAAACAACAAAGTTTAGATGGTGAAAACATTCTTAATGTACCTTCACGATACAAGTGTTTTAGTTAGGAGGTTTCGTGAAAACGCTATTGACGTGCCAAAATCATTTTTAACTGCAAGCTGACTTTACTGTGGTACTTTACTGCGGTTTCAAAGAAGGAAGTCGGTGAAGTATCGGTTTTGTAGAGATTACAAGAAAAGTGAACGCTGAAAACACTGGACATCGTATGTACTGTTTAACCATAGGCAAGGAACGATGTGCTGTTTCCTTTTGTAACAGGGTTTTTCTCTGGAAATTAGACACAACAAGGGCAATGTTGGACAATATTATGTGGCTCTGGGGGAATTTGTAATCTGAAGAGGAGACACATTGTTTATTGCCTCTTTTTACACTTGTAAAAATGTTCCAATTTTAATTTGCTACAGAACTATGCGTATTCCATAGACATTTTGTCAATAACTATGCGGGGAGTGAGCAATTACATGCTCGAAAACAAAAGTGTTCCCAAAAGCCTATACAATTATCAGAACATTTACAAACTATACCGAAAAATAACCATATTATGTACCCTATATCATTCTATGTGGGACTGTGACAGGAGAATACACGTTGTATTTATTAGTGTTGTTGTTGTTGCTGCTGCACCCACTGAGCTTCGAGCTTTGAGTTGCCTACTTCTTCTTCTTCTAGCTTACAGAGAAAGTAATTGCCCTGCTTTTTGTCTATCACTTAATAAAAACTTACATAGTACAATTGGAAACAAATATGTGATCAGATAAATAAAATGCTTTGAAGAAAGAGAGCTCTTTTCCTCTGGTTTTACACTCGGTGCAGCAATAAAACAATCATATTAAACAAGAGACTGTGACATTATTTTTTGTCAATGAAAAGTATTTTCGTGTTAATTTAAGTGTCAGTTGGAAATGCATTATTAGCATGAAACATCTCAGGGTTTTTATTATAATTTATTATTATCCAATCTCTCAATTCGTTCACTTGTGGTTATTTTGGAAAAATTTGGACATGTTTTTTTTAATACATTGCTGTTGATACTGTCACAATAGACAATTAAATGCTGTTTGTAATGTCGTTCGCTCTGAACAAGTTAATCTTTGATACAGTACAAATAAATTGATTTTCCACAAGCTATTTCCCACATCGCACTGTATGTATTTGGCACGTCTTTGTTCAAGTTCTACAACTACAGTATGAAAACTGTGTTTTTAGAAAAAAACAGGACATTTGATTGCTGATTACCTTATTGACCTTATTTTTTAATGACAACAAAGGGTGTGCTACTGAAAATTCATCCCAAAACTGGGAGTTTAGGAGTCCACATTCTACTTATGGTCCAGTGGGTATTCTTAAAGATGTTGTCCCACCTTTCGGCTATTTCTATGGTGTCACGTAAAACAGGAGGTGTCCGTTCTAAAATTCTCTCATGCCAGGTCTGGAGACCAAGTCAGTGACCTTAGGCCAGAGCAGCATATTTACAAAATCAATTAAAAAAAGTGAGTGGGACTATTTTACAAAAATAACTTTACACAATTCAACATATGAAAAATAGTTTATTATTCTACTGTAGCATGTTGTGAACTGATGTGCAACTTCCAGGCTTACATCCACATTAAGATCATCAATATTGTGCCTTAATGTGAATTTCAGCAATGAGTAATCAGGATAATTTAACTTTAAATTTTGATTATGAAAAATATATTTCAGAATATGGTACTGGCTTTTAAGCCATATAGTCTCACCCATAATATGTACCTGATGTACATACAATAGATGGTATTAGTAGCTAAATATAAAAAGTACAATGTACACACAGCATTCCACCGTCTTCATAAACATTTTATGCATCAAAATCTTTAACTTGGTAAAAAGGATATTTTTTTATCCTTTTTGAAGAATATGTAATAAGAACACTTGCTGTTATTATTGTAAAAAATAACTGATTTATTTTGTTGTAATACTGATCTAATACCACATGATAGAGAATAGTAATGTAAGCTTAGGTCCCGTTTTTTTGTTCAGTTGAGCAGTTTGAAATGTTTTAAGTTGTGTGGAGATCTTCTTCACTTTATGGTGTCATCACAGTAATGTAAACCGAGAGTTGGAACTGTGTTACCTTAAAAATCAAATAAAAAATATAAATGTCTCTAAATTATGTAAAAATAAAAAACAAAACATTTGTTTATATAAGTAACCAAAATATCAATTATTATATTATTCAGGTGGGTAGCTGCGTCAGCATGCATAGGCTGCAAAGGAACAAGTAATAGGTTTATTCCATGCTGAAAAAAAGAAGAGAGAAAACACAACGGAGCCTTCTTCAGGTGACACCTGAAGAAGGCTCCATGGCTGAAACGTTGTGTTTTCTCACCTGAAGAAGGCTCCACGGCCGAAACGTTGTGTTTTCTCTCTTCTTTTTTTCAGCATGGAATAAACCTTGCATTATATTATTCAAGTTTGTCTTAAACATTCAGGGAACATAGAACTTAGCTACATGCAGTCAGTTGATAAAAATGTTATTATCAACAAACTAGTAATGCTAACAACAATACCAACAGGATCAGTACCTCTAACAAGTACTACTTCAAAGATACTCAATTACGTATTAGTGTAGAAAAAAGGAAGTTTTACTTCACATTTTCGATTAACTATGCCATTGTCAATTAACTACACCAACTGCAGAGAGAAAGCCTGGTTTTCAGCGACCGGCTTAGGCATTCGGCGTCTTCCTGCAAAACAAACTCCAAAACCAGACGACTAACCACCTGGCTTGGGCAGGATAAGGACATTCTCCAACAGTGCATCTTACAAAGGGTGAGTGATGATTATGTCTTCCACCGAGAGCACTCCTGTGTTTTGCGAGTCCTGCGGCATGTACAGCATAGACTGTTCCACCAGCAATATACAGTAGATCATTTTAAATGCCAGAAATGTTTAGTTAAAGTTGGAGGAGAGAATTTGTGTTGGAGAGGCGCATTAGCACACTATTAGATATTAAACAGATTGAGGGATGGGATTCAGCTCAGTCGGAGCACTCAGTCAATTCAGAATTGGCTGCAGTCCCTCCCGGCCCAGCCGTCTCCAGCTTGGCGCCGGCACCGGCAGCAACCACACACGAGCCCTGGGTCACGGTCAGACGGGGGTCTAAGAACTCAAAGACTAGACCTCCTGCACACCAGTCACCAAGCCGACTCAGCAACAGGTTCTCTGCTTTAGGCAGCGCATATTTCGATGCGGATAAGGTGCTCATAATTAGCAACTCGATAATCAGGAATGCTAGAATTCCTAACCATCAAAAAGCAGCAGTCTCTGTAAAATGCCTCCCTGGGGCCAGAGTTTCTGACATTGAGGTGAATCTAGACACATTTTCCAGCAATGAAGTCTCCATCTTGGTTGTTCATGCTGGAACTAATGATATAAAGTACCAACAATCCAATGTGTTAAAGAGCAACTTCATTTCTATGTGCAAAAGAGCACAAAGAAAATGTTGGAATGTAATTGTGTCTGGTCCCTATACAATCCTATACAGAGAGGATGTACCTTATAGTAGGCTATACTCCCTAAATCACTGGTTAGAGACTTGGTCTGCATCCAATAGAATAACCTTTATTAATAATTCTGACATTTTTTGGGAACAGCCTGGCTTTCATAAACGGGATGGTCTCCACTTTAACCACAGGGTATTATTAATTTTATCCCAAAATATAGCAGAGAAGTTGCTTGCTTGACTACTAAGAGCACCACCCAGGTCTCAGGCGTGTGATCTTAAATCACGTGCTGTCTGTACTCTCACCTCTAGTTCACCTCCTTTACCAACCCAGGTTCTCTACCACACAGCATATTACTATTACTGTTACTATTCAGAACCAGGCATGAGTGTGAATAGTATTGCAGCTATCACTAGACCTAGATTAAAATTCAGATTCCCTTAGGGGCTCCTGTGTTGACAATTTAATCTTCATTCCACTGGTAAACCTAAATCAGTTAAAAATGAAAACAACCATAAAATGCTCACTGTTAAATGTTTGCTCACTAGGCAACAAATCAGTTCTGGTTAATGATATGGTGCTTGACACCAACTCTGACCTGTGCCTACTAACAGAAACCTGGGTTAGACCCACTGATACTATTCCTTTAGTTGAAGCCTCACCTAATGGCTATACTTTTTTACAGAAAGCTCATTGCCCAGGACGTGGAGGTGGCCTAGCAGCCATCTTCAATGAGTCTCTGAGAATTGGATTAAAAGCTACTAATACACATTTGAAGCGATGATTCTTAAAATAGCGCCCGAATCATCTACATACAGTACATTATTTTAGTGTACAGACCCCCAGGACCACATGCATTGTTTCTTGCCAAATTTGGTTAACATTCATTCATATGCTTATGACACTCAAATATACAGTACATTTTGTTAACACCAAACGACAACTATTCTATTATCACTTCAGTTAATTTTACACACTTCAATGAAGTAACTTGGATGTGTGAAAACTTTTTGTTACTCAACTCTGATAAAACTGAGGTTCTGTTGTTTGGAGTAAAAAATACTGATAGGACTACAAAGGAACAAGTAATAGGTTTATTCCATGCTGAAAAAAAAGAAGAAAGAAAACACAACGTTTCAGCCTGAAGAAGGCTCCACGGCCGAAACATTGTGTTTTCTTTCTTCTTTTTTTACTTGTTACCTATTACTTGTTCCTTTGCAGCCTACCCATGCTGACGCAGATACCCACCTGAACTGATAGGACAACTATAACTTCAGGACTTAACTGGGAGGATTTAAAAATTTGCCTCAAAGACTCAGCACGTAACCTAGGCGTCAAATTAGACAAAGCGCTCATTTAACTCTCATGTTAAAATAGTATCTAAAACATGCTTCCTACAGTTATTCCAAAACTATGGCAGTTTCTCTCCACTCAAGACACAGAGAAATTAATACATACTCTTGCACACAGTAGGTTAGACTACTGCAATGCCCTACTATCAGGGAGCACCCACCACTCTTTCAATACCTTACAGCGAATTCAGAATGCAGCAGCTAAAATTGTTACTAGGAGCAGAAAATACTACCATTTAACCCCCATACTTAGCTTTCTTCATTGGCTTCCTGTCAGGTACAGGGCGGACTTCAAAATCCTTCTACTTACTTACAAGTCTCTCAGAGGTCAGGCACCTGTCTATCTAATGGAGCTTATTAATGTTTACCATTCAAGTCACCTGCTTAGATCACAGAATGCAGGTCTTCTTCAAATTCCATGAATTAATAAAATAACGGTTGGCGGTAAAGCTTTTAGTTACAGGGACCCTAGCTTATGGAACAGTCTCCCACCCCATATTTGGGATGATCAATCTCAGTATTCAAATCCAGACTGATGACCTACATGTATCACTTCAGCCTAGCCTACTCACACCTTACATTATAGCCTGCTGCAACCATGGCTGCTGGTGCTGCTGTACATGTCATTGTGTGTCTCTATGTTGGTCCACCAAGAAGATGAATCTGTTCTGACAAAATTATTCTATTCTCCTCCCCACATGTCCAGATGGTGCCCGGGCTGGGTACCATCTGAGTTGGATGCTGCATCACTGCCATGGATCCAAGAGGGACATAGTAGACATAGCTATCTTTTAGGAGGAATTTACTGGTCTAGAGATCTGCATGGAGTACTAACACTTCGGCCAGCAGCCATATCACCCTGCAACTCACAATTAGCAGCCCACTGAAGCTAAGCAGGTGTGAGCCTGGTGTGAGCCTGGTCAGTACCTGGATGGGAGACCTCCAGTGGGGTCAGCAGGGGGTGCTCACCCTGTGGTCTGTGTGGATCCTAATGCCTCAGTATGGTGACGGAGACACTATATCGTAAATAGACGCTGTCCTTTGGATGAGACGTAAAACCAAGGTTCTGACTCTCTGTGGTCATTAAAAATCCCAGGGCGTTTCTCAAAAAGAGTAGGGGTGTAACCCCGGCATCCTGGCCAAATTTCCCATTGGCCCTTACCAATCACGGCCTAATAATCCCCATTACTTCGTTACTCTACTCTCCTCCCCACAAATGGCTGATGTGTGGTGAGCGTTCTGGTGCACTTTGGCTTCTATCGCATCATCCAGGTGGGGCTGCACATTGGTGGGGTGGAGGGGAGTCCCCATTACCTGTAGAGCGCTTTGAGTGAAGTGTCCAGAAAAGCACTATATAAGTGTAAGCAATGAATTAACACACAGAAGACATGATGGATGGATGGATTAATACCCTTATTCATTTATTTCCTTTTTTAAAATATATAATGTTAGCATGCCCAAGGGGGTTGGGCAACCAGTTGACCTTGGACCCCTAGAGGTTTTCTCTCCTCCATTGTCTTCTGGTCTTCTCTGGTCTTCTCTTCTGTATGGACAAAATGTATGTTTCTTGCATTGTTAAGCACCTTGAGGCAACCCTGTTGTGAAAGGCGCTAAATGAAAATACATTGAATTTAATTGAATACAGAAATGACACAGAGTACCAGTGCGATTCAAAGTATGAGTTGAGGTTATATAGACACACAGTTACAGAAGATGAAAGGGTTTCCTGGTAAGTAGCTCCAGCACCCTCCCCAATTGACACATTTGTACATCAAAGGAGAACACCTGGGAAAACAGACTGTTTGTTTATGACCACCCTACCAGTCCTGGAGCATCTTGTTATGTTTGTGTTTCTGTCCTGCTGGCCACTGCCAGAGGGTATGCCTAATTTTACATGTTATTTCTCAAACAGCCCAGCAACAGTTAAGGGCTCCTGGGAGGACTTAACCCTTTTCTTCATTAGTTATCAGTTAAACTACTTTGGCAGACATTTCAAGGACTTTCTAGTCATGTGCTGTTGATGCAAAAAGGGTAAAAAGTTTTGCCCATTCACATTTTAGTAATCCTCTTACAATGTTACTTTTCACAATGTGACATCCAGGGCTACTAAAAACTGGACACAATTTGCATTCCCAGCAACTGTTAGACAGGAGGTGTATTACAGGTAACATAATTTATGACACTGCAATTGGATACAAACATCCTACAGATGTTGCAAAGAGATGTTTTTCTCTGCTAACAGGCCACATTGAGACAATGCCCCAAGTTTTAGCCTGCAATGCTATAAGGTGCACTATCCAATTGCAACTTAGCTTTACTTTTGCCAACATCACTACCAAATTAAATGTCATAACTAAGCTAGAATTCACAATGACATACCCGACAGAACTGCACAGAGGAAACTTGAACACAATGAAGTCACTGAAGCACTTTCCAACCCATCATGCTACACTCCTTTCCACTGTAAATTGGGACTAGGAGGAGTTAATAGATATGTAGCCAAATTCATAGAACATATCTCTAACAAACACTTTCATAAATTAGGACTTTAACAGGGTTCATAATGTCCATACCCAACTCCCCCAAGGGCAGTATTGAGGAAAACCATTCTAAATGTCTGTATGAGATGCTTGGACTCAGAACATAGGGAGCATGTATCGATAGTGAAAAGCTTTTAAGATAAATGTGTTATGAATATCTACCTTTGAAAATATTTTTGATTTACTGGAATGATTATGTAAATTGTTAAAAAGAGCATTAGTTTCTCCTTATTTTATTTACATATAAATAAGAAAGTCAGGTGTTAGCATAAACTATTAGTAATCAATAATAATACATTTGCAATGTAATAATTTGTTGCACTTCTTCCACATCTTGTAAGAACATTAATTTACAAGATTTTGTTCAAATATACATTGAATCTGACTGTCAGAAAATAAGCAAAATACAAATTTATAAAGTAAAAAAATGAAGACATTAAGGTAAAATATAATTTGAAATTAAGACAGGATACACTTTTTTCTGTGTCTCTTACTTCTCTCTCTCTCACCTGCTTTGATTCGGACACAAAATGATTTCAAAATGGAAGGGAATGTTTTATGCTAGCCAGCGCATTATCATCATATGGAAGCCCGATTCTGTCAGGGAGTAAAAAAAAATGCGCTATGGTATCTCAGAATTGCGACTTAGTAAATCAGAATTCCAACTTTATATCTCGCAATTGCGACTTTTTATCTCACATTTGCGAATTCGAAATCCCACATTTCATTGTCTGTCCTTTTGTTATTGTAACGAATTCGGTTTCTAGGGCTTGTGCCCTCGCCGCTCCCACACTACTTCATGCCTCACTGCAAGTGAGGACACAGGCCCTAGAACCCGAATCGGTTACAATAACAAAAGGACAGACAATGAAATGTGGGCTATTTCGAAGTTGCAAATGTGAGATATAAAGTTGCAATTACGAGATATAAAGTCGTAATTCTGAATTTTTAAATTGCAATTCTGAGATATTATGTTGGAATTCTGAGTTACTTAGTCACAATTCCAAGATACTAAGTCACAATTCTGAGATAATAAGTCGCAATTCTGAGTTACTAAGTTGCAATTCTGAGATACTAAGTCACAATTCTGAGTTACTAAGTTGGAATTCTGAGATACCAAGTTGCAATTCTGAGATACAAAGTCGCAATTCTGAGTTACCATAGCATGTTTTTTTTTTACTCCTTGGCGGAAACGGGCTTCCATAGTAACAACTTGTCACATTTCACTTCCTTGCATAAAAATCATGAGGTTCTCATCCAATCAAAGGTTTGATGTTTTTTCAGTTCGAAACCATGATGTGTGAAGCAGATTTAACAGCAAAAATGTTATTAATAATATCTTAGTTCGCATTAACATTGGAATGTTCTTACAAGTGTAAAAATAGGCGATACACAATGTGTCTCCTCTAAACTAAACAGTTGCAGGCTGTTGCTGTCCAATCCGCGCTCTCTGGCTCGGTGCCAGGCTGTGCTGTGCGGCTTGCGACAGTGCGCTGCTGATGCTCACTGACCGGCTAGTTAGTGTTGGCTTTAACTAGCAAATTTTGCACACAGGAGAAAAGATGACTGTGGGTCCCAGAAAGTCAGGGAGAAGACCGGTTCGTTCCTGATGAAGAGCTAGTTCTGAATAGTGATTCAGCTGTCTACAGTTCCGACCTGTTCACGAGGCCTGCTGCTGGTGCTAACCTCGGGTGGATCCTTTGGTTACTCTCTGGCAACCTCCGCTCTAGACTCTTAGAACAAAGGAAAGTTCTGGCACTTGGACACACTGGCCGTTCCGTGGTTGTCCGGGCTGAGTCTCAGGATGGTCAGGAGGCGCGCTGCGAGAATGTCCTGCCCTTGGGAGCCTTCTGCTCCTGGGCTGTCCTGCCCTGGAATTCTCCTTTGAATTCCCTTTAGAATAGTCCACAGAAGTCCACTGAATCTCCTCTCAGGCCCTCTGTGTTGCCTGTTTATACCTGGAGGAACTTCAGCTCGTTGACTGGCTGAAAGTTCCATGGGCATCAGAGTGCCACGTGGGTTACTCGGCCCTACCAGTCCCTGATTGGTTGATCAAGGTGAGATATGAGTCACTTACTCCTGACACTTAGGAATGCAGTCCAGATGTCCATCTGGCACTCCCTAGACAGATAGGCGCCAATGGATGACCATTGATCATGATAGCCAGGCTTAGCTAAGTGCATCCCCCTGTGGGAGCTGTCCTTATCAAAATAAAACATCTTGCATGAATAGTTTCTCTGTGGCTGCACCACAGAGATGAACAGAGAAATGGGGCCTCATTTGGGAAGCTCAGAAACACTTAATTCTGCCTTATTATTAAGCCTCACCGCTACATATCCCCCCTTTTTGAAGGCCACGAGGTCCCGAGGCATTGTTGCCTTCAAAACAAAACAGAGTTAAGTGATGTCCCTTGCCATTAGAACATTAACCTTAAATGTCCACATTACTCCTCGAGAATTCATACCGGAACCAGCATTGGATACAAACAGGATGAATAACATCTGGAGTATGTATAAACACGGTAGGAGACATTATCTCAGTCTAGGAATTACACATGAGGAAGTTCACTGTCAATATCTGATACCTCTGTAGTAGATATTTGGGGAGAAGTCACTTCCTTTCTTTTGACATGCTACCTTTGACTCATTCATGCTACCCAGAGTACATTTTGATGCAAGAGTACTGCATTCAGAGTACACTGTCAGTCATGATCCAGCTACTCGGCAGTAGTGCTACAATAACAACAGTTCCTGTTCCCAGCCCCCGATAAACCACAACACCTGTGTTGGGTATCTGCTAGGGTCGTTTGGAGGTTTGTTCCATTAAAGCAAACTCAACTACCTGTACCTCCTCAGGGCTTACTGTTTCTTGGATTTCTATCCAATTCAATAATGTGGCACCTGAAGGCATCCAAGACCTCAAGTTTGGTCTTATATTGTCTGGTTCCAGACCGTACAGTATTAAGTCACCATGCTGTACTATGGCCTCCTCGGGAACTTACAGGAAAACTATTGGTTAGGTAGCTGCATTGCGGTAGCTGTATCATGCCTGTCACAAGTCATAGTGTCAGTTAAATGTGGTGTGCTGACCAGCCATTTACTTCCCACCTGCTTAGCTAAGTGCATCCCCCTGTGGGAGCTGTCCTTATCAAAAGAAAATATCTTGCATGAATAGTTTCTCTGTGGCTGCACCACAGAGATGAACAGAGAAAAGGGGCCTCATTTGGGAAGCTCAGAAACACTTAATTCTGCCTTATTATTAAGCCTCACCGCTACACTTTCTATAGTGTATCTATAAAAGTTAGCGATTGTTACGAAGTGTCTTTCAGGACATATGCAGACGACACAATCCGGAAGGGAGTGAACACACACAGGGAGGAGACAAGGAACAGGGCTGGTAGACGAACATGGGGGGGCGTGCCAAAGGTGCTACGAGGGGCGTGGTCCAGGCGAACTGTCCAAAAAGGGAGTCTGCAGGAAAGTCGTGCAGGCAGATGTCCAGAGCCGGGTGATCGATCCAAGACGAACTAGACAAAGTTAAAAGCCGAAGCGGGATCCGGCGAGGGGTTGTAGACAGACGAGACAAAGTTAAAAACCGGAGCGGGATCCGACGGAGGCTCGGGGGGAAAAAGAGGGAACGGAACCAGGCACTCCAGGTCCCGGACTCGGCTGGTTCAGGACACCTAAGAGGCGAAAGCCACCCGAGCCGCGGATGTAGGGCGACTCGGTGGAAGGCGAGGCTCCGGGCGTCCGTGTTCCAATGATTGTTTTATTGCTGTACTGATTGTTAAACCAGAGGAAAAGAGCTCTCTTTCTTCAAAGCATTTCATTTATCTGATCACATATTTGTTTCCAATTGTACTATGTAAGTTTCTATTAAGTGATAGACAAAAAGCAGGGCAATTACTTTCTCTGTAAGCTAGAAGAAGAAGAAGTAGGCAAGTCAAAGCTCGAAGCCCAGTGGGTACAGCAGCAGCAACAGCACTAATAAATACCATGTGTATTCTCCTGTCACTGTCCCACATAGAATGATATAGGGTACATAACATGGTTATTTTTCGGTAAAGTTTGTAAATGTTCCGATAATTGTATAGGCTTTTGGGAACACTTTCGTTTTCGAGCGGGTAATGGCTCACTTCTGCTGTTGTACAGTGTGATGGAATCCACATGCACTCCCCGCATAGTTATTGACAAAATGTCTATGAAATACGCATACTTCTGTAGCACATTAAAATTGGAACATTTTTACAAGTGTAAAAAGAGGCAATAAACAATGTGTTTATTAAACAACAGCTTTTTAAAAACAGCACCCATGATGTTCAAACTGATTTGTTTACACAGAAGACTGACACAGTTTTGCATTGTGAATCTCTTTTTCTCATGGTTTTATTTAATGTGGCACTATGACACAGGCAATGCACTGGGATATAGGGATGCTGTTCACGAGCCAATAGCATTTAAACCACAACACCCACAATGCTGCAACTAAGTGTTTTACACACTAGGCTTTGGTTTCTGAAAGTGCATCTCCGTCTGGGGGCTTGTTCCTTATCAAAAGAAAACATCTTAAATCAGCCTGCATGAATACTTTCTCTGTGGCTGCACCACAGAGATGGAGGGTGAGATGGGGCCTCCTTTAGGAAAGCATACCAACGCTTAATTCTTTCTTATTAATAAGCCTCGCCGCTACACCTCTAAGGCCAGGTTTGTCTTGGCAACATATTTCTGACTGGTGAGTAACTGCAGAAAACTGCACTAAACAACATCACAGCCTCCCTTGGGGCTCTTCAGCTTGCATACCTCTCTAGACATAGTGAAGACCCTGGGTGCCCAACCTTTTTTAATGTAAGATCTACTTTTTAATTCCAGTCCAGTACGATCTACCTGCGTGAATTTGGAGCTCTGATATGGGAAAAACAGACTATGGGCACATCAGTACAATAATGATACCCATCACTAAAATGACAGCAAATACAAGCAAGTGACTAATGCTACAGTGAACATGTTCCCCATTTTAGGACAAAGAATATCCTACTTTAATGTGATCATTGGCACTGAGAAGCAACTGCTAGTTTTTCATAGTCAGGGCAGTAGCAGCTGGATGCGAATCTCAGGCAGACCAGAAGGGTTTCATCTGTCATAGTAGATCTGTACTTTGATGTAATCATTTTAATGTGAGAGAATGCAGACTCACACAAATAAGGTGATTCCAAAAAAGCAGACAAGTAAAAGGCATATCTTCTTATGTTGAGATATTTCTCCTCCATCAGCAGCTCCCAGAACTCCCTCTT
Source organism: Lepisosteus oculatus (assembly GCF_040954835.1). Classification (NCBI taxonomy): domain Eukaryota; kingdom Metazoa; phylum Chordata; class Actinopteri; order Semionotiformes; family Lepisosteidae; genus Lepisosteus; species Lepisosteus oculatus. The sequence continues at coordinate 9,988,261 of NC_090713.1, forward strand.
CATCTCAGTAGTTGCCCTGGCTTTCATCTAACTGGCATTTTGCAGAGTGAGAATCTACTTCTCCACTGCTGTTGTGTCGAGGTGAAAGAGTGATCCCACTTTGAGAGGCTATATCATCCACATCTAAATCTGGGCATAATGGGAAGCACATGTGTGAGGCAACAGGCTCCAGAAATGTCAGTGAAATGTGTGTGGAACTCGGATGAGAGCTCCTGAACTTGTTCAATGTAACGTGCTGTCAAGCTGTGCTGTATCTTTGCCCTGATGCTCAAGCTCTGAATGCACATGATTAGTGTAGCACAGGTCTTGGCACTGTTGCTTACTGGAGAACACTTGTAATTTTCTATTGAACGTGTTGACACTGTTGATTATGTCGATGGCATTTTTATTTTGTCCCTGCAGCTCAACATTCAGCTCATTCAGGCCAGCATGTTTAGACGACTTGAGAAACAGTTCTCTGAACCTCATCAAAAATTTACCTCTGCTGAGACATTGCATGTCAGTGTGCAGCAACAAGTCTATGTGGTCTGCGTCTGCCTCCTCCAGGTGGAAATCACAATGTCCATTATGTCTCTCATAAAATCTTCCCACACAATGTTTGCTGATGAATTATGCAGTGATAATGAATAAAATCCAGAAAAGTTTCACTGTTTGCACAGTGCAATGAATCCACTGGTGCGGCCAGCCATCGCCGGTGCTCTTTCACCATTGCTTCACATCGCCTTGTTACAGTATTTCTTCACAATTGAATGTCCTTGATGGCAGCTGAGATTTCATTTTTTTTAATCTCCAAACAGCAAGTCAGCTGCCTCAGCACATGCTTCTTTTATGACCTCTCCATCGCTAAATTACTTTTTGTGTTTATCACAGAGCGATGCAATGATTTCCGCTTTTCACTCTTGTATTGGACCTTGTGAAAACCGACTCCTGTGCTGCTAGTTGAGATTGTAACACTTCCACTTTTCTTTTCCGTAACTCACTTTTAGCAGGAAAGTCCACATCATACATTTTGTGTGAAGTTTTGAAATGTTGTTTTATGTTTCCCTTTCTTTCGTGTAGATGCTAGCATTGCAGATTAGACACACAAACTTTGAATGCAAAAGTACAAAAAATAATCATGCTCCCATTCCCTGTGGTAATGGTAAGTTTCCGTTCTTTATTATTATTACTTATTTTTGCTCAAACACAACAACTATCAAATAGGCAACAAACTTATCAAACTGTTGGTGAATTTATCATTGCCAGACTGTTTCGCTCCTTATGCACTGTAGCAGATGTAGGGTGCATTTGGAAGTAACACTTTTTTTATTTATAGATGCAGCCATTCAAAGTTCGTGGTACAGACACGTACCGGAGGTAATTGGCTACGGCGTCGCGCATTGTGATGCAAGATGACGCGCGGTACTGCGGTACGTGATTGGTTGACCGACAGGGGCACTCGTGGTTTACAGTAAACGTCTTTACTGTGCCCGTTGTAGTATTGAATATTCGTATGGAATTTTACCACTGAAGGGAAATCTTAGTAGCTGAGCATAAAAAGAATAGGAGCATACTGTAACGAGTGTGAAGGCCATAAACGATATTAATTTTGGAACATAAACATACAGTATATGGCTGGTCTTGGTACTTTAAAGAAAAAATACACACCAGTATTCCATTTCTCCCTAAACATTTTAAGCATCGAAGTCTTTAACTAAAGAGATACTGGAGTCAACAAGCATACTTTTAGAATTTGATTAAAAGGGAATATAATATGGAATCACGTATCTAAAGAAATGAATAACGATACAATTCTATTCATGTACCACAACACAAGAATAGTACACGCTTTACATTGTCTGTCAATAATGTTTCTGTAGTGCTTTTTCAGCATTCTGCACGTGACCGCACTGGTGGTGCTGTGGGTTAGGTTCTTGACTCCCATATCACATGGTCTGTGATCAAATCCCACTGGAACTATGACCTCACTTGCACCAAACAAATGTATATTTCTAAATATCACAACATGATAGAATTTAAGTCTTTTTAATAACAATGAATAGTCACCTATGCGTTTCAAGATTTAAATCGTAAACGCGTGTTTAAATATATGTGTTTAAAGGCGATATATAAAAGTGCTGATTCTTATGGAATGTGTTCCGCCGGGGATTCAAAAAATTTATTTTTTTTAATCGCGTATCTAAGGAAAATTGCAGTATAACTTTGTTCATGCACAAACAGTGGCATGTTACATTATTAATTTGGGTGTCTCCTCTTGCCAGAAAGCTCTAAATTGCATTTTGAGTGCGGTTTTTTACCTTTTCTAAATTGCAACCCATAAATAAAGCCGATACAGTTTAGACTTACTGTATTTTAAACTGTATTACAGCAGCACATTGGACAATGCAACGTAAATTGCAAAAATGCACTTGGAATGTCCAAGCCTTACTTTATCAGGCATCTTCTTTTACTGCAACGGACATAAAAACTCTCTTGCTTTTAACAAAGCGTTTCATAATTTCTAACTACAAAAATTATTTAAACTGCTACACTTATCATTCATTCCATTCCATTATCAGTCTTCCATTTCTCCCTAAACATCATTATATCTTACATATGAAAAATACATAATATAGCTCCCAAACAAACGCAAACATGTTTTTAATAAGATGCTTTTATTCGTTCATAATCCGACGATTTCAGGAAGCTTTCTGGAGCAGCACTGTCAGACCTGAGCGCTGACAGTCAATCTGGACAAGACCAGAGTTATGGTTTTCCAGAAAAAAAGCCAGACCTCCAGAAAGCTTCCTGAAATAATATATATATTATATATAGAAAGATATAATGATCTGTTCCTGCTTACACATCGCACGACTTAGCCAGAAAAACAGGTTTCGATTCATATTATCTGGTGAGCCTTGTTTTGTAAAAAAAAAAAACAGACATTGTGTGGTACAGCACGGAGCTCAGTCAATTCAAACAAATTCAGTTTAAAAAAACTGCAACGGACATAAAAACTCCCTTGCTTTTAACAGAGTGTTTCATTATTGCCAACTACGAAATTTATTTAAACTTTATTTAAACTGCGACACTTATCATTCAACTTTAAATAAACTTTATTTTATATAGCGTTTTAAACGAATAAGTAATTAGATTGCTCATAAACCTAATCGCCTTTTCTACATAAAAAGAATGCCACTTTTAAAGGTGATATGTAAAATAATGTTTTTTTTATTATTGTTATAGAGAAACATGATCAGATTTTCCCCGGTTCAGAAAAAAAGATCTAAAGTATACTAGTTAAGGAAAATAAATCTAAACAGGGAGAAAGCTATGCTGAAAGTTTATTAAGATACTTAGAAGACAAAGATATCAATTTATTTTAGTTAAAATTTTATATATCACCTTTAAAAGTGGAATCTCAAAGCAAAGTAAATACCCAACACTGATTGTACCCATCTGTCATGCTAAAAAAACACCTTGAATTGAATTGAATTGAGGGAGAGAGGGGGGGTGGGCGAGCGAGATAACCACGACGTAAGGCAAATAAGATACACTCCACAGACATTCACAACAGCGACATATGAAACATTTGCACATACAGTTAAGTTATTACTTGGTTTTCAAAGTGCAATGAAATACAATATTGTTGTTGTTGCTGTTCTTGTTGTTTTTATCCTGTAAAGCGTTTTGAGAAGCCACCTTTAAAGGCGATATATACTGTAAAAGCGCTGATTCTTATGGAATGTGTTTTATTTATTTTTTAATCGCGTATCTAAGGAAATCTCAGTATAACTTTGTTCATGCACAAACAGTGGCATGTTACATTATTAATGTGGGTGTCTCCTCTTGCCAGAAAGCTCTAAATTGCATTTTGAGTGCGGTTTTTTACTTTTTCTAAATTGCAACCCATAAATAAACTGTGACATTTTAAACTGCGACACTTATCATTCAACCAGAGCTCGAAATATCACAAGGACCCTCAAGAGCACAGCAAAGACTGTATTAAAAGAATCGCGTATCTAAAGAATATAATAAGATATAATTATATTGTACGTTACACCTAAGCAAGACCGCTACGCCGCCCTCGTGTTTCGAAATCTTGTGACTTTTGAAATTTACTGGGGGTGGACCACGCCTGTAAATTTCGATGGGTCCAGAGGCAAAAGTGCCTTGCAATCTCCGGGAAACCATTAGTAGCATGGTGAATTGGAGATTCTCAACCCTTACTTCGTGCGACTGGAAAATAATTCGTGATCGGATCAACGAAATGCTTCGTAGAAGGAGGCGCTCTTTTCCTCTAGCCTAACAGTCTGTCCACAAACAAAACATTCCTGTTAGACAAGAGGAATTGAAAAAAAACAATTACTTTTGTCAATGGAAACCAGTGTGTGTGTCTCTCTCTGCTGGATGTCCCTCTCATTCTCTGCTGAATGAATAAAAGCATTTTATTAAAAACGCATTTGCGTTTGTCTGGTATTTACTTTGGTCCCTTTTAACTGTTTTTCCATCTACTGTATTGCTTTGAGATGCCACTTTTAAAGGTGATCTAAAGATCTAAAGTGCTACACCTAACTTTCTTAATTCGATGTATTTAAAGCGGTGAACTACTGTAGGTGTAACATAACATTCAGAAATACAATCGAGAATAGTTTTGTGGTGTTTGTTTAGATGAAACGTTCCTAAAACGTATAACGTAACAAAATTAAAGACGATTAAAATCTGTAATCTTTCAACTTGTACTGTATGTCAACAGAAAATACAAGAAGTTTCTGCTTTGTGTAAGGATGGTATCAAAAAGTAATCTTAAGTGGTGAGAAAGCTGTGCTCAATGTATTTAAGGGACTTTAAAGTAAAAGGAGATGCTTCATATTGCTTGACTAATTTTAAAAAATAAGTTATAAATGCAGACGCTCCCTCGGTGCTGCACCGGGTGTAAATATCAAAATATACATTCGTCACGGGCAGAGGCCGAAGAGCGCCCGGCTGGGGTGCGCGGGGAAGAGCAGGACAGGGGTGAAAGTGGTCAGGGCGGGGTTTAGGAAGGCATACAGTCTGGGCAGGTATAGATTACACTTTTCTAAAACGTATTTGAAAAATAAAAACGATTACAATCTAATCCTTCCACGTTTGATCCCAAAATCCCAAGAAAAATAAATCTAAACGGGTAGAAAGCTATGCTGAAAGTTTATGAAGATACTTAGAAGACAAAGATACTGTATCAATTTATGTTGTATTAGTCTGATTATGATTTAAAAAAACACATATAATTAATCACGCGTTTGCGATTTAAATCAAAACACGATTTAAAACAATATAAATGTTTATATTGTAACTTATACTGTCCAGCCTCCATTACTCTAGAAAAAATTACTCTATTACACACACACAATAGAAGCAGGAAGCAGAAGCAGGGACCATTTCAGAAGGGAAGAAGGTGACTATTCATTGTCATCAAAAATGACTTAGAATCTATCTTGTTGCGATATATTGAAATATAAAAGTCAATTAATTGTCCATAATATTACTATTCTATTCTATTCTAGAAATGTTTGTTAAAAGAGAAATCCAGCACCAGCTGGATTTGAACACACAACCCATGAAATGGTAATCGGGCACGTAGTCCAGTGAGCTACAAGTGAAGTCACATGAAGAGAGAGGCGAAATAGCCCTACACAGCCCTGTCGCAGTACACGAATATAATCATATCGTTATTAAATTCTTTAGATACGCAATTCCATATTATATTAGCAGAAAAGCTTAAAACTACCACTTTTTCACACGCTATTTCACATGTTAGTTAAATACTTCGATGCTTAAAATGTTTAGGGAGAAATGGAATATCGGTGTGTATTTTTCCTTTAAAGTACCGATTCCTGGAATCTGACTGGCTGACACCCTTCTGAAGTGGTTCCATAATATCTGGTATACGGAAAAGAAAGCGTTGATAAAAAAGCCTGGATTCTCATGTATCTCAAACAAGTATCTTTTAATAAAGTCTTTGCTGTGCTCTTGTGGATCCTTGTGATATTTTGAGCTCTAGTTGAATGATAAGTGTTGCATTTTAAATCATTTTCGTAGTTATAAATTATGGAACGCTCTGTTAAAAGCAAGGGAGTTTTTATGCCCGTTGAAGTAAAAGAAAATGCCTGACAAAGTATGGCTTGGACAGATTCCAAGTGCTTTTTACAAATGTGCTAAAGAAATTATACTTTGAGTATACAGCTTGTCCAAAGTCATTCATTATTAATACTATTAGTAATATCTTCGGTAAAGGCTTTGATGCATAAATATTTCTGATAAAGGTAGGTTGTGTACTTTTGTCCAACTGAGCAATCTTGCTTTCATAAAATATACCAACATTTTAATGATTGATGATTAACATGCTGTAATACACAGTTCAAATTTAAAAGCTCAAATGCTGTACATGAGAGGTTAAGCCCCCCCTGGCGGTTTTACAAGGTGATGCCAGTTACTTTCCGGCATGACATCAAATGACGCGATTAACCGCGTGATACTGCATGATACTGCGTGATACCGTGACACGCCCACCGGGGTATGCCGCGAAATACCCCACCCATTTTGAATGGCTGCATCTGTATGGGTCTATTAAATGAATGATTCGTGTAAGGTAGGGGTGTCAGCTGACTGCTGCAACTTACTGAAGTTTAACTTTTATATTTTTTACACTGTTAGTGGAGTGAAATACTGTAGATGTTAACTTGGTTGGTTTATGATACACCCTGCTAGCAGGCTGTGAACCCTAACTATAGGTAACTATAGGTATAAAAATCAAGGAAACGACAACATGAAGTGTATTAATAAGGTGTAGGGCCACAATGTGACACCAGAACAGCTTCAATGTGCCTTGGCATAGATTCTACAAAGATCTGGAACTCCACTGGAGAGATCTGACAGTTATTCAGCATGATTTTGTAATTATTGTAATAATTGGCATTTATCTTGTCCTTTTGTCCTCTAGGGGGATTGAGTGGCCCTTAACCATGTCTGGAAAAAGCACCCCACACAATACCAGAGCCACCAGAATCCTTCACCATGGAAAACAAGCACTTTGGCCTGTTGACTTCTTTTGGAGTAATCTTCTTTTCAGTAATTCATTGTTTATCCTTTAAGATTTATTTTTAGATTTAAGAATTATTGTTAGGTGTAGTTAAACACTTCATATCCCTGACATAATTCAAATATACGAGATTGTTCACAGATTACAACATAAAAAAACTTTTACTGCTTATTTTCCAACATGCATCATTACATTAACTTTCACCATTTGGTTTTGTATTGCAGCTGCAACAGTCACAGATTTTTGCACAGGGACTATTCTAGCTATTATTTTAGCATTCACAGCCACCTCTTGGACTGTTGACAATAACAATAGAAGATTTGGTGCACAGTTCCAGTAGTCCATTAGATATAGTCAGTTAAGTAAAATAGTTTACAAGGAAAAACTACAATAACAACTCAAATTTACAAAGTGTTGGGTATGTATTTTACTAACAATCAGTGCATTTCTCAGATTAAAAAAAATGTTTTCTCTGACAATTAAATCATTATGCTTACCTTTGTTAACACTGTTAACAAACATGTGTTTTCCTGCACCACATGAGTTCTGGGAAGAGAAGAGATTTTAAATATATAATTGTGTTTATTCTTCATTTATTGGTCTCACTTTGTAACAAAGGAATGTGAAACTGGTTAATGTTTAAGCTCTTTCCTCTAAAATGTTCAGTTTGCTTCTTAGCAGAATCAGGAAATCATGTGAACATTGAAAGAATTCCATTCCATTCTTGGGAAAGAAACTCAAAAGGATATCAAATTTCGATAGAGTTAGGAACACTCAGATGCTGTAAAAAAACAGTACAGATAGGGAAACAGAACATACAGTATAAATAATGAAGAGATACAATATGCAATTCAGACCTGCTCATATAAAAGCAAACATATCAAGCATGCATTCAAACTGCCTGATAGTGATAGACAGACAATAGCAATCCATTGCTGCGCAAGACTTCTGTGTTACTGTACTTTTACACTGTACATTGGTCTTCTTTTTATCTATAAAACTTTATATATACTTTATCATTGTTCTGTGATTCAAACACAATATCGATAAGCTGTTGACATCAATTACTGACTGAATCATGCAGTATTCATCCTGTCCTTTTCTACACTTCTTTACAATCTACAGTTCTTTACGGTCTGCTTTCCTGACTTTGTAAACCTTTAATATGGGCTGTATCTCAGATTCAAAACATACTGTATTTTAATTACTTTTATCTTAATGTTTCTCCAAGCTCGGTTTCCCCCCATAGATAGAATATTCTGTATATTTAAAAAGGAGAAGTCTCAAGGAAGTTTAAGTAAAATGTTCATTAATGTAAAAATAGTAAAGTACAGCATCAGCCCTTAGCTAGAAATCATTCCCTGCTTTATAAATTGTATTAAATGTACAGTCATAAATAAAAATCTAATTGTATTAAGTTTATAATTACATATTGCAACTTAAGAAATGTTTTTAGGTAACTTAAAAGTGTATTCTTCTTTCCAAATGCTACAGTTAAACATTAAACATTAAATCAAAATAAATTCTTAAAAGTTAAAAGTCATGGAATATGTAAGTTAATACACAGCTCCTATTACAGGAAATTGAAAGTGAAAGTGCATCTCTCTAATATAAAAGCTCTGCAGCTTTGTATCGGCATTGTGTGCAGTACTGGGAACTGAATCACTCAGCCAGAAGGCCACAGAAGCACAAGACCTATCTACAGATTACACTACTCACAGATCTTTACAGTGTTAACAAAGGTAAGCAACAACAATTCAATTGTCAGAGAAAACTTTTTTTTTTAATTTGAGAAATGCACTGATTGTTAGTAAAATACATACCCAACACTTTTTGAGTAAATTTGAGTTGTTATTGTAGTTTTCCTTGTAAACTATTTTACTTAACTGACTATATCTAATGAACTACTGGAACTGTGCACCAAATCTTCTCCTGTTATTGTCGACAGTCCAAGAGGTGGCTGTGAATGCTAAAATAATAGTGTAATGCTACAGGGTTCAGGTGGACGCCCTTGCCACTGCTGCATCAGGTCAGCTCCCAACCATCAGGGACTCAAACCCAGGCCATCGGCGTCACTCGACAGGGACCCTGCCTCTTGAGCCAAAGGGAGATCTCCCTTCAGCCCAGTGGCTGCGGTCCCTGCTATTCACAGGTGAGGGCGGTGATATCACCGCTCTGGTAAGCCAGCTCAGCTCAGCTTAGCTTAGCTCTCACAAGCAATGGAGGCCATATGCGTTACAATAGCTAGAACAGTCCTTGTGCAAAAATCTGTGACTTGCAGCTGCAATACAAAATCAAATGGTGAAAGTTAAAGCAATGATGCATGTTGGAAAATAAGCAGTAAAAGTTTTTTATGTCGTAATCTGTGAACAATCTTGTATATTTTAATTATGTCAGGGATATGAAGTGTTTAACTACACCTAACAATAATTCTTAAATTTAAAAATAAATCTTAAAGGGTAAACAATGAATTACTGAAGTGTTTATCAGGCTAGAACTCAACAGGTATCCTATATCTTGTCAATTAAGGTAGCTAGAAGAGTCCAGGCTGCCTGGAAATTATTATTATTAAGTTTGAGCCAGAATCAGAATCAATCGTTCTTTTTGGACAATCATTTTGATTGCATTATATTCTAACAAAAATACATATTGGATAATTTTCTTATAAAATATTTTTTTTCAGAATGTGCAAATTGTTAGTACAGTGTTTGGTAAAAGGGAAATACAGAATTCCTTCCATTCTAATGCCCCCCAAAACGGGTAGAAGACACACAAAAAAACGGAATAGCAAAATACTCACTATGTTGAACAGTTTCTAAGCATGAAAAATAGTGTAAAGTCAGCCCTACCAGGTTTCATCTGCATAACAGACTGGGTGTAGAAAGGAGACTGAAATGTTCATAGTTTTTCTAGCAATAGATTTACAGTAGATGTATGTAAGAGCTGTATTATCAACAGATGCAGCCATTCAAAATGCACGGATAAACCCGTACCACACGCAACTACCCACAAGCCACTGCGTTGTACCACGGTACGTGATTGGCTGGCCAAAATGACTGAAAGGGGCACTTGTGGTGCATTGGTCATTAGTGAAAAGATTTAATCATTTAATCTCTTTCCTGTGCATGTTTTAATCCACTTAGTATTGAATATTTATATGGAATTTTACAACTAAAGGGAAATTTTAGTAGCTGTGCATAAAAAGAAGAGAAGCATAATGATGGCCATAAACGATATTAATTTACAAGCATAAATTAGTATTCCATTTTCTTCCTAAACATTTTAAGCCTCAAAGTCTTGCATTCAGTTACATACTGAGGTTATTTTGGAAAAGTTTTTACGTGCTCCTTCTGACCATATTAAGTTTATATACTTTGTAAAAAATTATAATGTTTTAACCTTTTCTGCAAATACGCTTATTATTGCAGTAAACAAAAGCTTACTTTTCAGAATTTGATTAATAGGGAATATAATGTGGAATCGCGTATCTAAAGAAATTAATAACGATAAAGTTATATTCATGTACTGTAGCTCAACTAGTAGTATAATACACTTTTTATGTGTGCTTCAGTTTCAGTACTACCCATGTGAGTATGTCTGTGGTGTGATGGCTTAAGTGTGTGACTTATAAGCTTGAGGTCTGGTGGTCTGTTGCCGTGAGTTTTCTCTTAAATAAACATTTCTTTGAAAAACTAAAATAACAAATGTTATGGAGACAACTGTATATTGACATTTTTTATATTTCTAAATATCACAACATGTTCAAAGCTAAGTCATTTATTTATAACAACGAATAATTTGAAGCTGTGCCTACTGTCTTTATTACTGATAATAAATATTATTGACACTATATTGAATTTGTTTGTCTTTCTAAATATCACAAAACGTTCAAAGTTAAGTGAGTTAAGTGATTACCATTTTCCATGAATACTTTCGCTCGTTATCACAGTAAAAGTAACTCATACTTTTCAGAATTTAATTATTTAAGCAATAAGTCACAAGAGGCTGTGCTATATTGTGGATATAGTCACAGTTAAAAGGTGTTGTTAGGCCCGACGTGATGCGGAGGGCTGGCAACCCTTTTAACTGTGGCTATATCCATGATATAGCACAGGCCTCGAGTGTCTTATTGCTTTTATAAAATGGTCCCCAAATATGCGATTGCTGTATAGAATGAATTTTAATTTAAAAAAATGTATTTAAATAGCTTTTAAAATCATGCAATGTCTAAGTTAAGCAAGAACACATCATTTTATCTCATTTATTATAAATGAGCTTGTCAGCGTGGTGACGTCACCGACTTTGCCTCTGAATAGCTAGCAGGGACCTCAGCCGCCAGAGTAAGGAGAGATTGTCCTTTAGCTCAGCTGGCTGATACAGCTGGTAGTGATATTAAAGGCCCGGGTTTGAGTCCCCGGCTGATTACTGTATTCTACTTTCTTTGTAAACATGTTATATTTTTAATTTGACTCATTCACGCATGATGAACCATGATCTTGATATGCAGATGTGGAGGTATGTAGGTCTGAAGTAAAGTTAACAGCTTCAGATTTAAAAGGTTATTAATAATATCTTCAGTGTCGCATTAACATTGGAATGTTCTTCCAAGTGTAAAAAGAGGTGATACACTATGAGTCTCCTCTATAAATTTTCAGTTTACAGACCATCCAAGATCATTTATTATGAATAATGTCTTCTGTATTGCATTAAAATTGGAATGCTTTTCAGAGGTGTAAATCCACCTATTTTCTAACAGCTTTATCCAGGGCAGGTAACATTTTCACCCCTCCCCTTCCCTCTTTTTACCCCTTCTGTGCCTGAATCGCAGTGGGTGAGAAAAGAGGAAAAAAGGGAAGCCTGTTTTTTTATGGTCTGTAGGACAGGCTGTGCTCCCAATACCAGGGATATTGAACCCGCCCGTCATCCCAGGGAACCAGCCAGTATTATTAATCCCTAATAACTGTAATGTTGGCCATACGGTGTACACGTTACTGAAGCTGAAAGTTTAGCCTTTGTCACTAATGAAACCACTAAATAAAGACATAAATATAGAAATCCCTACATTGTAAACTCAAAGTGCATCATTCTGTCTACTGCTTAAATATCGACAGCAGTGCAGCAGTTACAGCAGTTACAAGGGACACATCAAAATGTTTCCAAAATAACCAAATTTTAACGATTTGAGGGTTTTGATAATAATAGTAAAAAGTTATAATGTTTTAACCTTTTCTGCGAATACGCTCATTATCGGAGTAAACCAAAGCATGCTTTTAGAATTTGATTAATAGTGAATAAAATATGGAATAGTGTATCTAAAGAATTGAATAACGATATAATTATATTCATGTACTGTAGCTCAAATAATAGGCAGTGAATAGGCAGTGAAAACATTTGTCAGTCTGTCCATGGGGGGAAGTGGGACTGTCTTTCATTGGAAGGTTCGCCTATTCTACTCTGAGAATTAGAGGGGGAGGAAAAGTGCCCACGGTCATTTTTTTTCACTGACAAAGTTGTGTGAACAAAAACTACAGTATGCTTAAGAGCTGTTAAACTGGTTTAATTCAAAACACTTTATTCAGTGGGGCAATTTAACAGACACCTCAAGCCTTTGAAAGGCTTCCTTGAAAAACTAAAATAGCAAATATTATGGACACAATATTGACATTTTTAGAATTTGATTAATAGGGAATATAATATGGAATCGCATATCTAAAGAAATTAATAACGATATAATTATATTCATATACTGTAGCTCAAATCCTGTTAAACTAAAAATTAGACACAAGAAGAGTATTATTGGACAATGTTGTGAGGCTCTGGTGGAATTTCTCTGTAAACTGAAGAGTTAAAGAGGAGACACATTGTGTATCGCCTCTTTTTACACTTGTAAATAGGAACATTCCAATGTTAATGCGACACAGAAGATATTATTAATAATGTAGCACTTTCAGGGTCACGTGGGTTTGCGCTCTACACCCTGTGGGACCGCTGTGTACATACATTCACAATGCGAGAAATACTGCTCAATACAAGTTCATGCGAACAACCCGCATAGGTGATATTTAGAAATATTTATTGTAGTATTTTCGGGTTCGGCGAGGACGGGCACAGTGATTCAGACGGCGCTTTTATTTTTCGGCACAGCCAGCCCTCCCGAGCCACACAGACACCAGCTAGCCTCAAGACAGCACTGCTAGAGCACCACAACTCACATTCAACCACATTATAGATCACAGATCAGTCCCAGAGTGTGTGATATTGCTGTTTGATCTGTGCTTGATCTTTGATCTGAGCTTTAATAGAGAGCTTATCTCTATTAATATAACTATCAAGTGGTATTAAATGCAACTTTTTTGTATAGATGACACTTTTCTAAAATGTATTTAAAAATAAAAACGATCACAATTGGCACGCCTGTAGCTTTTTCACGAAACTGTCTAGAGTTACGAAAACACTTGCTGTGTGTACAAAGTACATTGTGACTGTTTTCACAGCCTTCACTATGTCGTTTTTATATTTTTCTGTCCATATCTTTGGAAGGGAAATTTTAATACTAATTAAATGACCGCGGGCACTTTCCACCCCCACGACTTTCCATGACTTGTGAAAATTTTCACAGCCTCCACATAAAACTATCAGTGAACTAATTCGATTTTTTTAAACCTCCGGTTTTTCATCAATGCGTAATTACGCACTCACTGGAACCTTTGGGGACTGCTGTGTACACACGTTCACAACGTGGGAAATACTGCTCAATACGGCTTTGTGCGAAAAACCCGTATATCACCAGGGAATAAAGCTTTGTTTGATTTCTGAAACCCTTTATTTATGTCCTATTTTCATTCAAGTAAGGGTCAACTATATACACAATACTGCTGAGAGCAGGAAAATTCAAACATGCTTTACTCAGCAGCTTATTAGCACCTGCACAATGCTGCAAGTGTTTTACACATTAAGCAGATCCTCTGACCTTTCCAAATCTTGCTTGGGGTTGTGAAACTGTTTTTGTTATCTTTTTTAGGATTTTTTTGAAGATGACACTACAGGTAATACACTGGAATAGGGGGGTCTTCTTCATGACTCAATAGCATTTACACTCCAGACAACCCCCCTCACCTTATACAACCTTGCTTTGGGTTTTGAAATTGTTCTTTATGTTTTAAGATTAGACGTTTTTTTTTATTTTTAAGATAACACTGCAGGTAATACACTGGGATTTCCAGTAATCTCTGGGTTTCCTGTGTTTTATTTCAGTTTTGCATTGGTTCTGAAAGTTAACACTTATGCAAGACATACTGTTTTGGGTCATATTGAAACTGTTACTTTGCTTTCTTTGTGATGGGGAGTTATCCTAAGAAAAGATGTACTTTTCTTTACTGTTTTCTTGATTTTCAAACATAGATATTATGCTATACTGTGCAGTATGTGGTGGCTGTTTACTTATCAATAGTGCCTGGAATCTAAAACCATTAGAAGGGTAACAAACAACAGGAGGCCATTCACTCAATCTAGCTAATGTAGTAGTTAATAATATATTAATCTGAGGACCTTATCCTGCTTTTTTTTTAAGGAAGCCCAAGTAAAACTTCAGTTGTTCTTCTGTATTAAACCTAGTTCACTCAGAAGTTTAAACTAAGTGTAAAGTGCTATGAAGAAGAATGTATGAAGATACTCTCACATTTTTATGAAAGCTATAGTTTTTTTTAATCTTTTAAATAATGGGTGCTCCTACAGTTGAGAGGATTGCATAAAGGACCAAAAGAATCTAAAAGCTTTACAGCTCAAGGGCAAAGTATCCATAGATTTTGAATCAAATGGCTTTTTTATTCCTTTTAGGAACATACTTATAGCAAACAAATTATGCCTAGGGATGTTTTTTTACAGGAGGAAATTATGTTATATCTGTACAACTGAACACATTTTGGAGTACTTTCACAATGCTTTCCTATTTTAATTAATCCAAACATTTCTGGCTCCAGCATGCCAAACAACATGGTCTTTAACATCATCCCTGAAGATATGGTCTTCCCCCCTTTGTTTTAATATTACTGGATAGAACACTGAATTGCATACATATTTTATCATCAAATCTGTCGCATCTGATTTCCATCATTGCAGTGGTTGTGCTTGCATGTAATAAGAAATACAACAATTAAAAAAAGATTTGATTTATCGATAAACACTTCTGTGTTTCCTTTTTGTAATGCTGTTGGATTCCTTTTCCCTAGTTTACAGAACCAATACTCCTGCAGATAAACTTATAGTCCTTCCACTGAACTATGCTTTATTTCTTTCAAATCTATCACTACATTTCCTGCTTGCAAAATCTACTACTGTAACATTATGCATACCACACCCTCATCAGACCAGGGTTTGAAAAATGTACATATCCAGGTATCTGAAGCAATAGCCAGGTATCTGACAGGAAGGCTTTACATATCAAAGCAAGCTTGTGATGGGTCAGTGGGCATGCCTAGTGTGTAAAACCCTTGGTTGCAACATATTGAGTATGGTTGTGCAAAAGCAATTGACTTGTAAAGAGCACCCCCCTATCCTCATGTACTGTCTGTCTAATGGTGAAATTTATATGTATTGAAAAAATCTTAAAAAAATAAAGAAAAGTTTCACAACCTAAAGCAAGGTTGTATAAGGTGAGGGGGCCTGCTTAGTGTGTAAAACGCTTTCAGCATTGTGAATGTTGTGCTTGAAAAGCTATTGACTTGTGAATAGCACCCCCCTATCCCCATGCACTGTCTGTCTAATGGTGCCTTATGAAAAAAAATAAGGAAAAGTTTCACAACCCAAAGCAATGCTGTGAAAGGTGAGACGGCCTGCCTAATGTGTAAAACACTTGGTTGCAACATTGTGAAAGTTATGCTTAAAAAGCTATTGAGTCATTAAGAAGACCCTCCCCCCTCATTCCAGTGCATTACCTGTGGTGTTATCTTCAAAAAATCATTAAAAAATAAAGAACAGTTTCACAACCCAAAATAAAGCTGGGAAAGGTCAAAGGACCTGCCTAGTGTGTAATACACTTGGTTGCTGCATTGTGGGTGCTGTGGTTTAAATGCTATTGGCTCATAAACAGCATCCCCCTATCCCAGAACATAGTGCCACATTCAATAAAACTACGAGAAAAAGAGATTCACAACCCAAAGCTGTGTCAGTCTTCTGTGTAAAAAAAATCATGGACATCATTATTTGAACATCATGGGTGCTGTTTTTAAAAAGCTGTTGAGTAAAGAATAGGAATTTTCCTGCTGAATGAAAACAGGAAATAAAGAAAGGGTGTCAGAAATAAAACACAGCTTTATTCATGTGCTTACAGTCTGCGTAATTGGAGACTGTGCTGTTCTGCTTCCTATGGTCATAAAAGGGTTTTTCACATGAAACTCTATTGAGCAGTATTTCTCGTGCTGTGAAACCCTGATTGTCCAAAAAAAAAAACAATAGTTCACTGATACATTCCTGTAGGGGTTGTGAAAACTTTCACAAGTCGTGGTCTTTAAAATGCATTTAGTTTGAAGGCTTTCTGTGTTTTCCTCATGAAGATATGGACATAAGAATATGGTGGTAAAAAAGTGGTCATAAAAATTGCATAAAAATGACAAAGTGAAGGCTGTGAAAATATTCACAATATACTTTTCACACAAAGCAAGTGTTCTCCCAACTCTAGGAGGTTTCATGAAAACGATACAGGCATGCCAAAATCGTTTTCGAACTTCAAGCTAACTTTACCCCGGTGGCTGCAGGTTTCTCTATCATCAGAGACTGTGAATAAACCTGACGATTGATAGTAGAGAACAGTGCACACAGGATACCCATTATTCTCACCAGACCGTCTAATTTTGTTTTAGTAAGGACTCAATCTATTTTACCGTTTTGTTGCAGGCAAACCTGTTTTTTTTACTGACTTTACTTTTACCATCCAGTATTTCTTTGAAAAAAAAGATTGTGAAATAACTAAATTTTGGGAATTCATCGTTTCTCCACTTAACAAGTGCACCAACGATTTTTTTGGTTTAAGAGACTCAGTAAGTTTCTTTATAGTGAATATTGTTTTTGGTTTCTCTAATGGTTATTTATATATACAGTATATATGTTTTTGTTTTGTGAGAAATTTCACAATGCAGGGTGGTCTATACAGTTTGTGTTTTTCAAGTTTAAATTACAGAAAGTAAGGAGGATATTTGTTTATTGTAATATACTGCACAGTAAAGGTTAAAACAGGGCAACAAGCCTTGTGAAGTCATTTTGTGATCACTGGTAGGATTACGGTTGAAATTCCTGAAAAGCTTAACAGAGTCACAGATTGATTCAGGGCTGTTTCAGGTGGAGGCACTGCCAAATTAAAAGTGTCATTTTGTTGTGCAATTGACCGAAGTGGGACACAATATCGACCACATTAAGAACCTAGATCATCTCATGTATTATATTCTGTATGAATTTACTGTTATACCTCTGGTTATGGTTACAATTCTGTGCTGAGAAACAGGCACACTTTCTCTGCTATAGCACCTGCTCCAGCCTGACACCCATGTTGAGTCTCTTCTCTAACCTTAGTCTGGCCTTCAGCAGCCCTGCTGTTGTGTTCAGGGTGAGTTATGTCAAGAAGAAGAGAATTGTATCCAGTGCACTTTCTTCTGGGCCAGACCCAACTCCTCTTCAACAAGAGCAGGATAAACACAGTCTCAGGTGGGGGATCAGTAGAGGAGGAGAGTGAGGGATTGATGAAGAGCAGGATCTCTCTTGAATTCCTCAAGTAAAACTGTAGAGATTCTTATGTGAAGGTGTCAGTGTGTTGTGACCATGTGAGAGTCTCTGTAGAGAGTCTTTCATGTGTAAAAAGTGTGCAGTGTTGTATATTTTTGGGAGGAGTGGGGTTTGTTAAGTTTCATTATCATTTTCTTTATTTTTAGGGGGTTCAGTATAGTATGTACTGTAGGGTTTGTCTGTATGCCAGTTATTGCTTCATATTATTATTATTATTATTATTATTATTATTTTATTTTATTTTATGTGTTGTTATAAAACCCCTGCTTGTTTTTTTTCTTCAAATAGTTTATTTTCTTCAAATGGTAATGTTGTTTTTTTCAACATATCTACAAATAACAATAAAAAGTCTCCAGTTGACTTACTCCAGTGTTGCTAATTTACATTGGGATTAATAAACCATTTGAATAAAAAAAAAAAAACAACAACAACCAGTGCTATAATCATAAGAAGATGACATAATAATAAAATATAATAATACATGTGAAGCAATTTTGTTATAGTCAAAATCTCTTTCCTTTTTCCACTCGCTGTAGCTCCATTTGTCTCCGTTTCCCTTCCTGACAGTTTCTTCTCATTATTCTTCTTCCTTCTGGAACCCAAAATTTCTGGTGTTTGTCCCAGAATGAAAAGGACTGCTATGGAGGAATTTTTTTATATTTCTTCAAGAATCTTTCCCCAATTTATTTTCATACCATAAAATGTTTAGGATATGCCAGGTGTCCTTGGCCATTTTTCCAACTGTTTGTGCTCCCAGAAGTATCATATTTGGCTTGTAATTGGTGTTTTTACAATATTGAATATGAATGTTTTACTCACATTCTCTCCATGAATGTGAATTGGTGGATTTATGCAGATTTGAATGGTTTTAGATTCTTCAATTGCTTTGGAAGTGCCAACCTCCTTTTCTCATTTGCATTTTACTCTTAACTCATATATTCATCCTGTTATTTCTAATATTCTTTATACACCTGAAAGGATGTAGCTGTGGAAGTAAGTTAGTTATGTAAAATTTGTCAATTTGTTAATCTCTCATCTTAGAATCTGATGTACTTTTTCTAACCTTTCCCCAGTGTTTTCTCTTTGTCTCTGTGCTTTGACCTTGCCTGTTTGACCATGTCTTGGACTGATCCCTGTGCTTTGAACCCTGCATGTTAAACGACTCTCCTTCCCAGTTGTGAGTTGCAGGGTGATATGGCTGCTGGCTGCCATTGAGACAACATTGAGACAAATATGAAAAAAAATCTATATAATTTTTGTAAAGAGAGGACCTGAAATGATAATGTTCACATACCCAGAAATTGTTTTTAAAAATATTGAAGAAAATTAAAAGCTATAATAGCTATTGCAATTACTATATAATCCTCTAGGGAGTGCTTGAGGAGTTTTAATTTTTTTTTTAACTGTCAGCTTATCAGCAGGAGTGAGGTGTTGACAATAAATGACCCCTGGTTGCTAAGTAAACAAACTGTAAACAAAGTGGTTGATATATAAAAAAGCCTGGCTGAGAGCTTGTTTTTCTTTCATGAGTTACAGAGACAGTGACATCTCCTAGGTCTCTGAATGGTCAATAATGAATGACAGCACTTTGAACCAATTAGACCCTCTTTTTTCAGACTTGTTCATAGAATTAGCCAAACAAATTTACTCTTTCAGTTTCTAGGTATGTAACCTGTTTTTCAGTGCATATTACATCATCCTGACCAAATTTGCCATTGGCCTTTACCAATCATGGCCTCATAATGAATTGGTTTAATCATTCTGCTCTCCTCCCCACAAAGAGCTGGTGTGTGGGGAGTGTACTGGTGCACTCTGGCTGCCGGTGTATCATCCAGGTGGGGCTGCACACTGCTGGGGTTGGAGGGGATCCCCATTACCTGTAAAGTGCTCTGAGTGTAGTGTCCAGAAAAGTGCTATACTGTATAAGTATAAGCAATTATTATTATCTAATTTTATGGTTTTCTAAGCTTTAGATTTTTAGGTTGTATTTTGGTGTGTAAGATTGCTGTTAATATCAGTTTATGATGACAGCATGTGTACATCTGTAGTAAACATGCTTTTTATGTCTGTTCTGGTCTCGCGGTTTGTTTTAGAAGATATTGAAGATCACTTGTAAGTTGTAAAAACTAACCTGCTTAATTATGATTAAGATTAATTTTTGTTTTAGTGTGCAGCAGGGGCCCTAGCACCCTGAACTGATAAAGCATCTTATTCAGTATATAACATGAAGGTTTTCAGGAAGGATGAGGCCTTCCGTTTGACTTCGGTCCTGCTTCGCTTTGCTTCACTTTGCGTGTGTGTGTTCGTATAGCTTCGGCTTTGTTGTTTTGTCGGTTTGTGTTTGTCTCTTTGTACTTTTTTTTTTGTGTGTTTATCCTTGTTTCTCCATTACCTTGCCGTAACGTGTTATGTTCAACATTTGTGTTCGTTTGTACCCTGTTCCTGTTGATTACTCTCGTTTTCCATTATTTGTATTCCTAGTTCACTTGTGTTTTTTGTGAACTTTTGTGTATAAGGTTAGTTTAGGTTGTTGGGTACATTTTGCACACGTAGTTGATTTTGTATTAGTCACACTAGTTTAGTACGGGTGAAGTCTTTTTTTCTTGTATGGTTTTGGGTAGTCAGTGAAGGTTAACTAGGGTGTCTGCAGATGCCGAAGACCGTGTGTTTCGGGTTTTCTTTTGTAGTTAGGTCAGCTTCCCCTCACTTTATTAGCCAGCTCCATTTTGTTGTTGTTTTCTTTTCTTTGGCACCGCTCAAGTTCCCTCTTCCTGTGTGTTATTGTGTCTTATTTCATACTAGTCACTTATTCACCTTAAAGTGATTTGCACCAACACTTGTTGTAACGCTTCATAAGTCCCTCACCAGAACCCACCTGCATCCAAAAATTATTCTAAATGTTACACCCCTTTACCTCTAGACACTTTGGGTCATAACAGTAGGCCATTGATTACAGATGCAGCCATTCAAAGTGCGCGGTACAGACACGTACCACAGGTAATTAGCTGCGGTGTCGCGTATCATGACGCAAGATGACGCGGTACGTGATTGGTTGACCGACAGGGGCACTCGTGGTCCGTTGGTCTGTCGTAGAAAGACTTACTGTAAACATCTTTACTGTGCCCGTTGTAGATATTGAATTTTATCACTGAAGGGAAATCTTAGTAGCTGAGCATAAAAAGAATAGGAGCATACTGTAACGCGTGTGAAGGCCATAAACGATATTAATTTTGGACCATAAACATACAGTATATAGCTGGTCTTGGTACTTTAAAGAAAAAAATACACACCAGTATTCCATTTCTCCCTAAACATTTTAAGCTTCGAAGTCTTTAACTAACGTGATACCGGAGTCAACAAGCATACTTTTAGAATTTGATTAAAAGGGAATATAATATGGAATCGCGTATCTAAAGAATTTAATAATGGTATGATTATATTCATGTACTGCGACAGGGCTGTGTAAGGCTGTTTCGCCTCCCTGTTCATGCGAGCTGTCTTGTAGCCTACTCGTCTAGGTGTGTGACTAACAATGCACAGGTTGTGTGTTCTAATCCAGCTGGTGCTGGACTTTTCTTTTAACAAACATTTCTTCGACAAAATAGAATAGCGATATTATGGACAATCAATTGACTTTTATATTTCAAAATATCGCAACATGATCGATATTTGCGATATTTTGAACATATCTTCCCTTCTGACAGCGGTTCCTGCTTCTATTGTGTGTGTGTGTGCAACAGAGTAAATTTTTATAGAGAAATGGAGGCTGGACAGTATGCATTACAATATAAACATTTATATTGATTTAAATCGTGTTCTGATTTAAATCGCAAACGCGTGTTTAATTATGTGTTTTTTAATCATAATCAGACTAATGCATTTCTACATTTTCTGTATGAACCAGCTTAGAGGTTCATACAGAAAGACAGCTTGTGTTTAAATTGAGTGTAAGGTAATTTATGCTTCTAAAGTCATGGTCAGCATTTATTATTGTACTGTGCTGTAAACTTCTTCTGTGCCTAGGCACATTATTTTATAGCGTTTTTATTGCGTTATTAAATCCGGTGGTGCTGTGTGTTAGTTTCCTGACTCCCATCTCACATGGTCTGTGATTGAATCCCATGGAACTATGACTTTATTTTTTAACAAACATTTCTTATTCTCAGTGAGATGCTGCCATTTCATAGTGGGTTTCTAACACTGTGTATAGTTCCATCCACACAGTGCCTTTACTTTTATCCATTTCTAATCTCTTTATCCAGTACAGAGGATTTGGAGCCTATCCCAGTAAGCGACGGACACAAGGCAGAATCCACCCTGGACATAGCGCCAGTCCATCACAGGAGAGACAGACACAAACACACACACACCAGGGCAGTTTTCCCATAAACCAATTAACTTACCAGTATGTTTTGGAGTGCGAGAGGGAGTCATATCACACATATGGAGAAAAACCATGTAACCCAGAGAGAACATGCAAACCCCACACACACAGGATGGCAGGAATTGAACCTAGGACCCCAGTGCTGCAAGATAGCAATGCTAACCACTTTGCCACCATTATAAATGGATGGATATCTTAGTTATCTTTCTAGTTCACAGGTTTGCATGCATAATTTAATTTTGAAAGCCACTGAGACATCAGGTACTATTGTATTTATGAAAAACAAAACAAAACAAAAAGCATACTAACAACTGTGCCATCCTACTCTTTAGTTAATACAATGTATTATTTATAAACAGTTAACATTGTTAGCAAAATATTTTGAATTATATTTAACCCTATTTTTTCTTTAGTTTTGTATTTAACTTATTATATGATAGTCAGATTGAATGTATATTTGAACAATGAAAATATATTTTTACAAGATGCGGGGGAAAGTGCAACAACTTATTACAGTGCTAAATTTAATATTATTGCTAATAGTTTATGCTAACATCTAACTTTCTTAATTAGATGTATTTAAAACAGTGAACTAAGTGTAACATATCATTCAGAAATACAATAGAGAATAGTTTTGTGGTGTTTGTATGGATGAAACTTTTCTAAAATGTATAAATCTGATTGAATCCCATGGAACTATGACTTTATTTTTTAACAAACATTTCTTTGAAAAAATGAAACGTTTCCCTTGGTCAGAGATTAAATAAAACCTCACTCGCACCAAACAAATTTATATTTCTAAATATCACATCGAATTTAAGTCTTTTTAATAACAATGAATAGTCACCTATGCGTTACAAAATATATATTTATATTGCTTTGAATCGCGTTTTGATTTAAATCGTAAACGCGTGTTTAAATATATGTGTTTAAAGGCGATATACTGTATAAAAGCGCTGATTCCTATGGAGTGTGTTCCGCCGGGGATTCAAAAATGTATGGAAAAATGTATTTTATGTAAACCATGTTTTCCCTGGTTCAGATAAAAAGATCTAAAGCATACTAGTTTGTCACTCTTCTCATTCCCTTTGCTAAATAACTTTTCATACTAATCTGATCAATCTAACTGCCTGTTTTCTGTGCTTTCTCTATCCTGCTAGATTTGCAATTATTCTGAAAATTTTAATCTTGAAATAACTCATTTCTAAATACTTTTTTTCACTGTTAACATCTTGCAGCAACCCTGCAACAAAATATACACTTAGCACAGTTCATCCTGCTACCAACATTGAATAAAAAAATCTTATGATTTCTATATTTATGTCTTTATTTAGTGGTTTCATTAGTGACAAAGGCTAAACTTTCTTGGAAAAATGTATTTTATGTGTTGCGGAAAAAACTGACTTGCTTTAACAAAGTATGGTTACAAATCCTTTCACCTGGCAATCTACCTGAATGCCCAACTATCTGAGAAGCCCTCCATGAAACCATGGTTGCTATTAATTCATTTAGGGCTCATTGACAGATTTGCTGTTTTTTATGCATGCTAATTCCTCACTCTGTTTCATGTTTATAGATAAGACTTTATTGATCGCGAAGGGAAATTGATGTACATGTTCATGTACATGATGAACATGTTTGCATGTTCTTGTGTAACATACACCTTTTTGTGATTTTTTTGTATATCTAAGCAAGTGTTCCTGCATCCCTCTTCTGCACTATAGGCATGGCTTTTTTTCTGTTTGCTCCATTTCTAAAACTTTTTGCTCATGTGCATTTTGGTATATTTTTTTACACCTCTAGCACTTTAACGTCCTGAATTTTCATTTGCCTTAATTTGTAGAATGAATTTGAGTTTTAGCGTTAAAAATCTTAAGTTTTCACTATCTTTTGTTTCTTGTCCTACAACTGTTATTATTGATCACCGAATTATTGTACTTGACATGAATTCATTCTGCCTTTCCTGAACGTCTATGACAGGCAGAGAGAGTGCTGTTTCTGGTGCGATCTTTTGCAGCTGACATTTCACTGTTTTAAACTAACAAGAAATTAGATTGCTCATAAATCCCTTATCTTATATAGAAACAGCGTAATTGCCCTCCGAAAATCCTCTTTTTCTTGTTCGTTTTAGAGACCTTGATCGAAACTGATTTTAGATGTCAGAAAGGATTTCTTTTCTCTGTATTTCCTACATTGCTTTGTCGAGATTTTAACTTTATATTTAGGCTCAGATTTCAACTATAAATCGTACACTAATTAATAGCAGTAAATACTGATGTTTTGCTCCCTCTTATCACAAAAATATATATGTTTTGTAGCTGGGATTAACTTTATTTCGTACGCGTAGCTACTACCATTCAGACACGAAGCGGTTAAAGATGGCGGCAAATCAGACACCCAGAGAGGGGGGGGGGCGTCTTCTCTCCTCCATAACTAAAATGCCAAATAGGAGTGGCTTAAGCGACATACACAGTCATGTAATTGACAGTTTGAGGTAGCCTATCGTGTAAATTTCGCTTTGTTGCTGATAGGTTAAGCTTTCGAAAAGTCATGTGACTGATTTATCGCCCTGTTTCGTTGGTTAAACGCAATGATCACAAGCACCACCATGGTAACTGGGATGTGTAGTTTTTAATTCCGTTTGAATTATAACTGTACGTACTGTCTTCATATTTGGCCAGGGCTTTTAAGAGAAGGCGCGCCAAAAACTTTCGGTGCCGTCGTCTCCGCTTTAAAGGTACCCCCGTGCTGGAAGAATTTGACCTCGGAACATTTGCCCAGCGTACTCCTAGGTACTGTAACTGTCGTGTGGATAGTTTCACAAGAATCAGACAAAGGTTTAAGCATCGCTTGTTCTAGGTAAAACTGCAAAAAAAACAAAACAACAACCCATAATGTACTTCTTTGCGGCTCTGTTTGCCCAAATCATATATTCACAACGTGAAATCTAGAAAATAATATTACGTAACCAAAATCCGCAATATGGAAACAGAACCTGTGTAATTGTTGATAGATGATGTACTCGTAACATTTTTACAAGACGAACTACAACATTTAAAAAATGACTTGTATGTACTTGATATCTCTAATCAATCCACGGGGACATTGTTAAAAGCAGAGTCCCAGCACAAAACGAAACTAAAACGCATACCGTTTCGCGCTTCTTATTAGTTGCACAAAAGTAATTTGACCGTATGAAATGCATAATATAAACCTACAAACATATACGTGAGCAGTATTTACGCACTGTAGTATCGGTGTTAAGACACACCTCTCAAATACTATAAATCAAGTTAAAAATATCTCAAGACCGATTCTGGTCATAATGAAACCATGTTTCGTGTATGTTTTCTTTAAAATACCGAGACCAGCCATATACTGTATGTTTATGTTCCAAAATTAATATCATTTATGGCCTTCACACGCGTTGCAGTATGCTCCTATTCTTTTTATGCTCAGTTACTAAGATTTCCCTTCAGTGGTAAAATTAGATATGAATATTCAATACTTAAACGGGCACAGTTAAGACATTAAATATACATATACATACTGTATACAGTACAGTTTGCATACGGTAATATGTTTATGTTCCTAAATCAATCTCTTTTATGAGCATGTGAAAGGCATGGTGAATCACTGTACTTTGCATGATTGGAAACAAATGCGTGATTGCGAAATGCTGTGGTGTTACTTTTACAAAGACGGTCAATGAAAACAAGAATGTTGACCAGGGCAATACTTTGAGTTTACACTTACAGCTTGTCCAAGGTCATTCATTATTAATACTATTAGTAATATCTTCGTTAAAGACTGATGGCCACAGCTCAAACATGAGAGGTTGAGCTTTATTAGCTCCACCTTGCGGAAATTCCGGATACTATTATTTTGCTTGTCGTATTATAGGAGAATTTACGGTAACTCGCGGTATTTACCGGTAACTCGCGGTATTTACCGGTAGCTTGCGGTAGACTGCATACAGCGTACCGGAAAATAATGCGGTATCGCCCGCGCATTTTGAATTACTTTTACAAATCATTTTATTGACTTGACATGATTGGCTTTTTTGAGAGTTCCGGCTGACAACAAGGTGAGCTGCGTGCTATAACTGAAAGTCTTTGACTTCCTTACTGAGCTTCCAAGACTATCAAAGAGGGCATAACCTTATTTTTCTAATATCTAATTATTGCTTTGTGACTGTATGTGCACATACTGTACAGCAGAACGCTCTTGTTCTTTAAATGTTAGTTTTTAATAAAGAAATGTATATACAGTATGCAAATACTTCAGATGAAGACGCATAACCAGCTGTGCATTATTCTATTAATTTTAATGTAATGAAATAAGTGCAGGTACACTTGAATTTGATCATGGATTTATTATTATTACATTTCCAACATTGTACTATTTTAAAATTATTTTTCAGATCTGCAAGATACCAGCACTCTGTGTGGGGAGAGACCATCCTCAACAAGACTTACATCTGCAATCATCTTTTTTTGTGTGGGGAAAAGACAAAATGTAAGTGTTTACTTACTGTAGATGCATTTGTCTTCAGGTTTCTGCTTTTATTCTGGATGTAATATTTTCTTACAGTGACATAATTTAATCATTTTGTTAATTAATTATGAATTAATAAACAGTAAAATAAAGTCCAGTATTTGTTTATCTTATTCCTCAGAAAAGTTTTAATATATACAGATTTTCATTGAAATGTGCGATTGGGGTTTTGCAGACTTTTGGATAAATACACCTCATAATTGATCTGGGCCTGGAGGTGAGCTTTCTGCTTCTTAACATTTAAAAAAAAACATATTAATGATACATGATAATGATATGAATTACCAATTTTCCAGGAGATATTAGAAAAAAAATGTAGATCTTGTATGTTGAGCAACACATAGAAAAATATTTTAACTTACTGTTGGGTGCTTGATTATTGACATTTTTTTTCTAATTTCCATTCAATACATTCTGTATCCACATCACAACTCTCATTTATAGCTGTAGATCTGTCTGTACAGTTTTTAGGAACACGGATGTTTCATCAGAGTGGAATGCCCTTCTCTTTCCCAATAAATGAAATATCTGCATATCCCTGCAACCCCTATACCCCACTCTCACTGGTGAACTTCCTGCTCTCTTTAAAGACCTCTGATGTGCTCTCCAAGGCTAGAATTATCATACTTTGTCTAAGGACAGTCAGAATTATCCTGATACAGGTTCTTTTTATTAGGCTGAATTTAATTTAATGAGGGATTTTTTTCTACCTTCCATCTCCTTTACTCTGGAGGTCATACCCACTACCACCTTTCATTAAAGTAGATTTTATACATCTTGCCTTTATCTCCTGTTTCTGCAGGATTGAGACATCTCCAGTACATTCTCTTTCCCATACTATCAGCTGCTAGATTTGTTAAAAATATGGTGTGTGTGAGAACTCTCGAATACTGAAATAAAGGGACAGGCAATATGCAAAATGTTCCTTGTATGTGACCACTAAGCTCTGGTGTGCTTTCCAAGTGTTTCTTCTGCTGTCCAGTATTAATTCTTGGTGATTTTAATACTGTTGCCTCCTTAGACTGTAAATTTGCTTCTGATTTTTTAACTGCTGTGGACTGATAAACTGTCCAACCAACACCTGTCATCACAGCCTTGATCTTCTTTGTGCTTCTGCCCAGACTGACTCAAAAATCATAAAGCTCTATTTGTTGTTTGTATCCCTCTTTCTTCAGTAAGAAGTTTGAAATTTTAAATCTGTGAACCACACTTATTTCTCCCCTTTTACTAGACAGTTCATCTTTGACTGCTGACCTATTCAGTGATTTAAACAATACATTGACTAGTACCTTGATTAAGATCTGCTCCCCTAAAACTTGCACATTTTCCTTCAAGTGCTGTTCTCCATGGTATACGCCTGAACTTCGTTCTTTGAAACTAACTGGATATTATCTGGAGCACTTAAGTAAAAAATCTGGTCTAGTGGTTCACAGTCAGGCTTATAAAGAACACCTGCAAATCTACAGCGCTGCTGTGGCACCTGCCAGATCCTCCTATATCTCAGATATAATCAACTCTGAACTAGTGTAGGAAATCAAATTGTTTTCTATTATTAACACAATCACTAACCTCCCTGAAAACTCTACTGTCTCTTATACCTCTGACCTCTGTCTCAATTTTTTGCTATTCTCTCAGTCCAAGATAGATGCTATAAATCTTTAATTATCTGTATCAAGCCTTTGTCCTAACATCTACCCATTAATTGTCAACAACATTAAACTGTCACCTTTCTATTAGTGTTGTTTGCAACAATCGCTCCAATAGTAAATAAGCCTGGATTAGATTCTTATATAATGATGAACTACAGACCAATTTCTAATTTACCATTCTATAGCACTGTGTTGTCAGGGTTGTGAATGATTTATGTATTGCATCTGATTTGGGGGCTGTAAGTATTGTGATGCCACTAGGGTTTTGGCTGCCACTCTGGGCATGGAATAGGCATGTCCACCACTCTGGACATGCAGGTTCTCGCTCTTTTTCTACTTTTTTTACATGCACACTCCTCTGAAACCCACTTATTGGATTAACAGGACACATGGCACACTCATTCCAAGATCTACCTGTAGATTAAGCCGGTTCAGGGACGCCAAATATGTAATCATAGTGGCTCTCTGAAGGCACCAGTTCTGTAGGGTTTGGGCATTTACTGAGACAATTATTAATTGTAGCAGTAAATCACAAAGTTGATTCTTTTGATGGCTTTAGAATCCAACCATGCGACATAACTCAAACAAGGCGCACACACAGGTACTAATACACGAGGATACATTTATTAATACATAGAATATGCATATAAACCTAACAGATCTTATCGAGAGGGTTATCAGAATACAAAAGATATATATTCAATCAGTTACAAAGAGTTACACATCAAGAGGACATACGTTCAGTATATCATTCATTAAGACCGTTTCGTAAAGTGAACTTGGTTACAACTTCTACATTAGATACTCAAACAAGTACATAACTCTTAGGAATTAAATTGATATCAACTGGTTGGGATAACAATTGAATTCTCGAGCTGTAATGCATTGAAGTTGAATACTCATCCAATCTTTGGGGATTCAGATCTCCTGCGGGCACAAAGAAACAGTTGCAGGCTGTTGCTGTCCAATCCGCGCTCTCTGGCTCCGTGCCAGGCTGTGCTGTGCGGCTTGCGACGGTGCGCTGCTGATGCTCACTGTTGGCTTTAACTAGCAAAGTTTGTGCACAGGAGAAAAGATGACTGTGGGTCCCAGCAAGTCAGGAAGAGGACCGGTTCGTTCCTGATGAAGAGCTAGTTCTGAATAGTAATTCAGCTGTCCACAGTTCCGACCTGTTCACGAGGCCTGCTGCTGGTTACTCTCTAGCAACCTCCACTCTAGACTCTTAGAACAAAGGAAAGTTCTGGCACTCGGACACACTGGCCGTTCCGTGGTTGTCCGGGCTGAGTCTCAGGATGGTCAGGAGGCGCGCTGCGAGAATGTCCTGCCCTTGGGATTCTCCTTTGAATTCCCTTTAGAATTGTTGAATCTGAATCTGAATCTTGTTGAATCTCTCAGGCTCTCTGTGTTGCCTGTTTTTACCTGGAAGAACTTCAGCTCATTGATTGGCTGAAAGTTCCATGGGCATCAGAGTCCCACGTGGGTTACTCGGCCCTACCGGTCCCTGATTGGTTGATCAAGGTGAGATATGAGTCACTTAGTCCTGACACTTAGGAATGCAATCCAGATGTCCAACTCGCACTCCCTAGACAGATAGGCGCCAATGGGTGACCATTGATCATGATAGCCAGGCTTAGCTAAGTGCATCCCCCTTTGGGAGCTGTCCTTGGACCTTAAATCACCATGCATGAATGGTTTCTCTGTGGCTGCACCACAGAGATGAACAGAGAAATGAGGCCTAATTTGGGAAAGCTCAGAAACACTTAATTCTGCCTTATTTTTAAGCCTCGCCGCTACATATCCCCCCTTTTTGAAGGTCACGAGGTCCTGAGGCGTTGTTGCCTTCAAAACAAAACAGAGTTAAGTGATGTCCCTTGCCATTAGAACATTAATCTTAAATGTCTACATTACTCCTCGAGAATTCATACCGGAACCAGCATTGGATACAAACAGGATGAATAACATCTGGAGTATGTATAAACACGGTAGGAGACATTATCTCAGTCTAGGAATTACACATCAGGAAGTTCACTGTCAATATCTGATACCTCTGTGGTAGATATTTGGGGAGAAGTCACTTCCTTTCTTTTGACATGCTACCTTTGACTCATTCATGCTACCCAGAGTACATCTTGATGTGAGAGTACATCATTCAGAGTACACTGTCAGTCATGATCCAGCTACCTGGCAGTAGTGTTACAATAAGAACAGTTCCTGTTCCCAGCCCCCGATAAACCACAACACCTGTGTTGGGTATCTGCTAGGGTGGTTTGGAGGTTTGTTCCATTAAAGCAAACTAACTACCTGTACCTCTTCAGGGCTTACTGTTTCTTGGATTTCTATCCAATTGAATAGTGTGGCACCTGAAGGCATCTTAGACCTCAAGTTTGGTCTTATATTGTCTGGTTCCAGACCGTACAGTGTTAAGTTACCATGCTGTACTATGGCCTCCTCGGGAACTTACAGGAAAACTATTGGTTAGATAGCTGCATTGTGGTAGCTGTATCATGCCCGTCACAAGTCATAGTGTCAGTTAAATGTGGTGTGCTGACCAGCCATTTACTTCCCACCTGCTCTTCATGGGGTTCATTAACCTCCCTCTGCTCGTTAGTAGCTTTACACCCTTCATTGGTGAATCGTTTAGACACAGCCAATGGATAGCTTTGGTAGCCATACCCATCTCAAGATTTGGAACCGAATTCAATCTTGGATTGCCTTCTGGGTGAGCTATGAGCGATGGGGTTAATGTCACACACTCCTCTACTGAGAAGAGTGGAATCAAGTGGGTTGGGATTTGTGCCGTGGTTAGACTGGCTACAGTGGCACTAAACTCCCATAACAGGTCTTGTGTCAACATTCTGGCCTGTTGCACACAAGCATAAACCCACTGTATAACACCAACAATCATGTCCACTGGTTGGGGAATAAGGTTTAACCCTGTTGCATAGGAAGTTGCCTGTAGGGTTTCCCCTAAGCTTTCCAACTTTTGCTGCTGTTGATACAGTCTGTCACTACCCTCTGGCATCTCTGACACCTGCCTTCTTGGGGCAGTCAGGGTGAGAGTGCCAGTAGCACACAAACCTACCAGAAATAGCAAATGCACAACAGTGGTGGCAGCAATCAGTCCTCCCAAAAGTCTTTTCGGGTGGCTGATCCCAGTCATCTCCTTCTGAGTGACTGTTGCCTTTCTAAGCTGGCGCAGCATGTACATGGTGTCTTTCTCAGTATGCCCTGTGGCATCTTGGGCACCAACATCCTGGAAATCTGGGGAGATCTGACGCAGCGGCTGATGCTGCTCCTCCGTTTCCAGGGCATCTGCTTTTTCGATTTGTTCATGCCTGTGCTCTAGGAACCCTGCAGGGGGCGGTGCAGCGGTGGAGCATGCCTGACCCTCGGCTGAGTGGTCAGCTGGAGCACCTGAGTGATCTGGGATTGTTACCCTATTCTCACTGTTCAGGTCCACCCTGCACACCTCCTGATTGAGGAATCCCTCTATCGGCATGTTTACAATCGTTCGCTGGGCATGGGTGTAGGACACCTGCTCGCTCCCCCCTTCCCTCGCTAGGGGTTCAGGGAGCTGCCCCAGCAGTGGGATAGCTAGTTCACTGTCTTTGAACTCACTATCACTCACCAGGCCCATGTCAGTGCAGG
Organism: Lepisosteus oculatus; assembly: GCF_040954835.1. NCBI lineage: Eukaryota > Metazoa > Chordata > Actinopteri > Semionotiformes > Lepisosteidae > Lepisosteus > Lepisosteus oculatus. The sequence goes on from NC_090713.1 coordinate 10,020,332, forward strand.
CGGGGATTCTGACACCCCTCTTTGCGATGTCCTGCACTGGCAGGCGGGTGACTTGACCATCCAGCTCCAGTCTGGCTGAACCACTGTTGGTCAGACTCAGACTGACAGACTGAGCTGGTGGCTGTAAGAAAACCGGCTCGGCTTTCATTCCCTGTCCCTTCTGGGGGACTGGGTGTTTTGGCAACCCTGCCGTTGAGGCAGGAACAATCAGGTCAGTCTCACTCACTACCTGGTAGTTGTGAGAAATAATGTTACCTGACTGCAGGTTCCCTGGGTCAAAGCAGAGGGAATCGGCATCTGGGATCAGGTGTGTCCACAGCGCAGTAGTCTCAGCGTCGAGCTGGACCTCCTGTCTAACCTGTGAATGTTGCACCAGGGGCACCTGGCGGTGGCCCTGTGACAGCTGCTCAAGCAGATCCTCACTAATAGAGGACCTCTCAGGGCTAAGGGTGAGGGCTACATCACCAACCTGCTCTCCTGCCATCTGGATCCCTTCCACCACTGCAGGGTGGTGGTCCTGACCCCTCTTGGGTGCCAGGGTGTACAGGGAAAGCTCCTTTTCATCGCCAGGTGGGGAGATCTGCTCCTCTTTAGGGATGTAAAAGGGGTGTGCTTTACCTGGTGGATCAGGCGGCTGCTCGGAGCAGCGCTCCTGTGGCAGGGAGGCTGTTGGGACCTCAGCCGGGACACGACTTCCCTGTATATCTGGGGAACAAGGAAATATTTTTATTTCTTGTCCAGAGGGAACAGAAGGAATCTCCGCATAGGCTTCTGTGTTCGGTGGGCACTGTGTGAGCACAGTCTGCCTCTTGGCCCCCCTTTCCTTCTGTACAGAAGGCTTAGGAGCCTTGACCTGTTTCCACACCTTGCCTTTCTGGTGATCCACCAAAGGTTCCTCTCTGAGTCGCATGCCCTTTTCTTTTTCTACCCGTTTGAGCTTGCCGTGTGACTTCAAACACCTTTCAACCTCAGTGTCAATCAGTGTCTCACTGGGTAAGACATCTCCCATGGCAGCCTTGAGGTAAAAGCTTCTTGCTTTTCCTCTGCGTTTTACTGCCTGCTCTGTGACTTCAGGGGTGGAGTCAGCACTTACTTGGGAGTGGCTGACCTTATCCAGGCAGGACCCCTTCCGCTCAATCAGATAGACTGAGGGAGGGAGAGGGGGCGGGTCTCCGCCTCCTCCAGTGGAGAGTATCAGCTCATTCACGCTTCCGGCAGCCTTGGGGAGCGGTTGTCCCTGTCCTAATAAAGCTTGTTCAAGCCTGGCCAGGCGGGCGGCTACTGAATCCTTTTGTTCAGCTTTTTCTAGCCCTTTCCCTCCCCCGGTGTTCTCATGGCACTTAGGACGCTGGGTGCGGTCCTGTGTGAGTGCTTTGGAACGGGGCTTAGCCAGCTCAGGAGCCTGTGCTCCTTCGAGCAGGGGGGAATTAACCCTGCTGGCTCTGACGGCGAACGCAGTCGCTTTAGCAACTTTTTGCTCAGAGCGACTTTGGACATCATACTCCCAGGCTTTCTGCACGAATCTCTTGATATCAGTCATTTTCATGGTCTGTGCATCTGTATGCATTAAGATCATCTTTCTGACTGACGGGTGGAGATTCGCAATGAATAAACCCTTGAAATGTGTGTTCTCTTCGCAACCCTCATCATTTCGCCCTGCAAAATAAGTTCGTCTAAGACTCTCGTAATATTCACGAGGGGACTCTGCTCTCTTGTGCTTAATGTTAAGAGCTGCGGCTATCGCAGTAGTCGGGTCAATAAACGCACTGTATTCTTCGATAAGTGCTTGACAAAGCTGCTCAAAATCATTACAGACTTCTTTCATCTGCCTAGCCATCCACTCATGTACAGCTCTGCTGGTAGTTTTCCTGACCAGAAACACTTTCTCCTGTTCTGTGGCGTTTGGCAGGTACTGCAGGTTATACCTGAGGTCCTGAATATAACTCTCGATATTATTCTCTGACACTGCGGGGTCAAATCTCTCTATGTCCTTCGCTAGCTCTCTCAGAGAATGGAGATTTATCCTAGCTTCTCCGCTGACGGAGATATGGAAGAGATCGTGGTCAGACCTGTCGCTGCTAGAGAGAGTGCTTAATAGCGACTCGAATTCAGACCTTTTAGCAACCATCGTTAAACTTAAAGAGTATTACTTTTAAGTACGAAATCACGGTTTTACCACAGAAAACCACAAGATCAAGTATGCAATCAACCCGGTAGATCGCAAAAGATCACAAAACAATCAAGCACTGCTTAAAGAGCAAAGGGAACTTTTTTTCTTTCTGCTTTCAGCACACTGTATTGTCGTGTATGAAACCCGCGGCGTTTTATATTGGATTATTCCGCTTGGTTGACTCATTTCAGTCTTGCCACGCCCACCCAGGGACGCCAAATAATGTAGATTAAGCCGGTTCAGGGACGCCAAATATGTAATCATAGTGGCTCTCTGAAGGCACCAGTTCTGTAGGGTTTGGGCATTTACTGAGACAATTATTAATTGTAGCAGTAAATCACAAAGTTGATTCTTTTGATGGCTTTAGAATCCAACCATGCGACATAACTCAAACAAGGCGCACACACAGGTACTAATACACGAGGATACATTTATTAATACATAGAATATGCATATAAACCTAACAGATCTTATCGAGAGGGTTATCAGAATACAAAAGATATATATTCAATCAGTTACAAAGAGTTACACATCAAGAGGACATACGTTCAGTATATCATTCATTAAGACCGTTTCGTAAAGTGAACTTGGTTACAACTTCTACATTAGATACTCAAACAAGTACATAACTCTTAGGAATTAAATTGATATCAACTGGTTGGGATAACAATTGAATTCTCGAGCTGTAATGCATTGAAGTTGAATACTCATCCAATCTGGGGATTCAGATCTCCTGCGGGCACAAAGAAACAGTTGCAGGCTGTTGCTGTCCAATCCGCGCTCTCTGGCTCCGTGCCAGGCTGTGCTGTGCGGCTTGCGACGGTGCGCTGCTGATGCTCACTGTTGGCTTTAACTAGCAAAGTTTGTGCACAGGAGAAAAGATGACTGTGGGTCCCAGCAAGTCAGGAAGAGGACCGGTTCGTTCCTGATGAAGAGTTAGTTCTGAATAGTAATTCAGCTGTCCACAGTTCCGACTTGTTCACGAGGCCTGCTGCTGGTTACTCTCTGGCAACCTCCACTCTAGACTCTTAGAACAAAGGAAAGTTCTGGCACTCGGACACACTGGCCGTTCCGTGGTTGTCCGGGCTGAGTCTCAGGATGGTCAGGAGGCGCGCTGCGAGAATGTCCTGCCCTTGGGATTCTCCTTTGAATTCCCTTTAGAATTGTTGAATCTGAATCTGAATCTTGTTGAATCTCTCAGGCTCTCTGTGTTGCCTGTTTTTACCTGGAGGAACTTCAGCTCATTGATTGGCTGAAAGTTCCATGGGCATCAGAGTCCCATGTGGGTTACTCGGCCCTACCGGTCCCTGATTGGTTGATCAAGGTGAGATATGAGTCACTTAGTCCTGACACTTAGGAATGCAATCCAGATGTCCAACTCGCACTCCCTAGACAGATAGGCGCCAATGGGTGACCATTGATCATGATAGCCAGGCTTAGCTAAGTGCATCCCCCTTTGGGAGCTGTCCTTGGACCTTAAATCACCTTGCATGAATGGTTTCTCTGTGGCTGCACCACAGAGATGAACAGAGAAATGAGGCCTAATTTGGGAAAGCTCAGAAACACTTAATTCTGCCTTATTATTAAGCCTCGCCGCTACATACCCATTCTGCCACCTTTACCTAACCAGCAGGTCGACAAAGCAATGACCAAGGCTCCTTGTCTTCAAATCCTTCAAATCCTTTCCTGCAATGATATTCCTGCTAGGATCTTGCTTTCTCCTAGCCAGCACTCATGGAGCCATCCCCAGAAGAGGGAGTTTTATTTTCACCGGCAGTCCAGGAGGGGATTATACCTGCGTAAGGTGTTTTTGTTGTTCTTTTCTTTTTGCCTGTCCCGTCACATATCTTAACCGGGGTAGGCAGAGTTTTTATTTCATTTTAGCCTTACGCACCCTGCTTTTCCAGACTGAACGCCGTTAAAATCCAGTCTGGTCGCAGCTGTGGCTAAGCAGCTTCTTTTTCCCAGGCTCAACCCCTGGTTGCACTTATTTTCACACAAAGATATTGAATTCTGGCTGATATATATTTTTAATAAATAATAAGTAGGTTTTTCTGTATTATTTGTCAAATGAAGTTAGTTTTAACTACTACCATTTTGTACAATTTTAGAATAATAGCGTTTTTGTGCTCTATCCCCCTATTTATATATGTATTGTGACAATTGAATGCCAAGTGTTTCTTGTTGGTCAGGTGCTTCCAGTATCATTGATTAGACATTCAAAGCTGTTTTATGTGTGATAGCATTGGATTTAACCTTTGCTCTTCACTTGTGTCTCTGGTGTTATCACTTTATGTGATATGTTTATGTTCTAGCTGCAATGAATTCAGTAGTAAATCAAGTGTTGGTAAAGGGGCAAATTAACTTGTACTGTATGAACAAAAAAATTGGTCACTTGAATTGATGTTTTTACTTTTGGCTTGTATTTGTTAAAAATTTAAGAAAGAAGACATTGCACAAATTTCAGTCATATATTTTCTATTTTTCTTGTATTTTGGGTGATATGTTGACCATGACATCTTACTTTCTCGTCTTGAGACTGTGTTTGGAGTTTCTGACACTGCTCTCAAATGGTTCCAGTCTTACTTCACCGATCGCTGTCACTTTGTCTCTTAATGGGTATAGGTCTGAAATTGGTCTTGTTAAGTCTGGTGTTCCTCAGGGCTCAATACTGGGTCCCTTGCTCTTCAGCATTTACATGTTTCCACTTGGTCAGCTTTTAAGATCACATGGTCTCAGCTATCATTTCTACGCTGATAATACTCACATATACAGTACATCCATACCAAACCTGACACTGATGTGGCTGTCTCCATTCTAATTGCATATCTGACATGATGACTCAGAATTTCCTTCATCTTAACTGTGACAAGACTGAAGTCATGCTTATTGGCAACCCCCGTCAACTTCGTAAAGCCAGTCCTGTAACCCTATCTGTAGATGGTTCTGTACTTGAGCTTCAGTCTAAATTGAAAAACCTTGGGGTTATATTCGATTCTGGCTTAACATTCGACCCATGTTTGCAGCATATTGTCAAAACATCTTTTTTTCACCACAGAAATATAGCTATACTACACCCTGTGCTATCACTAACTGTGGCTGAAAAGCTGATCAACACATTTGTGTTCTCTCGAATTGACTACTGAAATGCTCTACTCCCTGGGGTATCTAAATCTACTCTGAACAAACTGCAGTATGTCCAAAATTCAGCAGCCAGAATCCTGACTAGGTCTAGTGCAAATGATCACATTACTCCTATCCTGTCCTTGCACTGGCTTCCTGTCAAATTCCGTGTGGACTTTAAAATCCTCATGCTCACCTATAAGGCTCTGCATGGCTTGGCACCTCAGTACCTGTCTGAACTTTTATTGCTCTACTCACCACCTCGCAACCTTTGCTCTTCTAATTCTGGTCTCCTAACTGTCCCCCAAGTCCGTCTACACTCTGTGGGTGACAGGGCCTTCTCCTGTTATTTCCCCAAGCTCTGGAACTCTCTGCCCAAGAATATCAAAGAGTCACCTTCTCTAAACTCCTTCAAATCCAGACTCAAAACCCTCTTCTTCAGAAAAGCCTTTACTTAACTGGTGCCATTCTTCACCCCTCTGCTTTTCTTAGTACCACCATCCACGGTCTCCTCTGTATATTGTAATTGTGTTTTATCTTGTGTATTCTTTTTTTTTGTCATTCTGTAAAGCGCTTTGAGAAGCCACCTTTAAAGGCGCTATATAAAATCAAGTTTATTATTATAATATATTTAAGTGAATGTAAATTTTAATCCTAGATAACATTCAATATTGAATTTTAGTGTTAATAATGTATACAGTATAAATAGAATAAGTAGCATGACCTTTTATATAGTTGTAGGGGTTTTGTGCATGTACTGGGACAATTATTAATTGTAGCAGTAAATCACAAAATGATTCTTTGATGGCTATTAGAAAATCGACCTTGCGGAAAAACTCAGCAACGCACACACACGGATACTAATACACGAGAATACATTTATTGATACATAAAAAGTGCATATAAACATAACAGATCTTATAGTGAGGGTTAGCAGAATACAAAAGGTATATATTCAATCATGAAGAGTTACAAATTCTAAGAGACACACACATTCAGTATGCCATTCATTTATACCATTTGATACATAATGAGCTTTAATTACAACTTCTATACAAGATACTCAAAAGCAAGTACATAACTCATAGGAATTAAATTGACATCAACTGGGATTGAGGTAACAATTGAATTCTCGAGCTGTAATGCAGAATGGTGAATACTCATCCAATCTATGTGGATTCAGATCTCCCGCTGACACAAGGGAACAGCAATCGGTGTCCTCTGGCCCGGTGCCAGGCAGTGCTGGTCAGACGTGAGGTGTGGGAGAAGGAGGGAGAGATTGTTGCTGCGGCGCACTGGCAGTGACTCTCTGAAGACCGGCTAGTTAGTCCTGGCTGAACTAGCAGAGTTTGTGGACATGAAAAGTGACTGGGGATCCAAGTCACACTCTTTAGACGGGTAGAAGACCAGTTTGTTCACGATGTAGCGCTAGTTCTGAATACTGAGATTCAGCTGTTGACAGTTCCGACTGTAGTTCACTCGTTGATCAGGCAAGCATTCACGGTGGGTTAACGGTGGTTCACGAGGCTTGCTGCTGGGCTAACCTCGGGCGGATCCTTTGGTTACGCACGGGTGACCTCTGGTCTCAACTCTTAGAACAAATTAAAGTCCTGGCACTCGGACACACTGGCCGTCACGTGATTGTCCAAGATGAGTCTGAGAATGTCCTGGAGGGGCACCTTTTGGGCCCTGTGCTGCCTCTTTTATCTGGAGGAACTATGGTCGTTCATTGGTTGAAGGTTTCACGGGCATTCGAGACCCACGTGGCATTACCCTGCCCTACGAGTTCCTGATTGGCTGATCAAGGTGGAGGATGACTAACAATGTTCTTTAACCTCAGGGTTGTAAACACTTTGGGATGAGACTCCATTGGAATCTCCCAGACAGAAACGCGCCAGTGATGACCATCCATTAGGGTGGTTGGAGAATCTCAGCCTTGGGAGTTGTTCCTTATCAGGAAACTCCCAGACAGAAAAACACCTTAAATCTGTCCCACATGGAATGGCCTGTCTGTGTCCAGCGCCACTGAGATGAGACAGAGAGACTGGCAAGGGAGCAGGAAACTTAATTCCTGTATTATTAATAAGCCTTGCCGCTACATAGTTCTTGTATTGAAAACCCAAATAATAGTATGTAAATCACTGTGCTGTTTAGTTTTCATGTCAGTAGCTATGTGCCTATATCTGCTGCCTTTTACAAAACAGATCTTTGAAACAAGCAATACAAACTAAATTCCAAGTTTTAGCTCTTTGATCTAAAAGTGTTAAACATATGCAACATGGAAATCAGAAATATACAGAAAAACACAAAACAAATTCAGGAAGTATTTTTTTGTCTTCAAAGATCAATTTTTTGAAGTTGTTGCCCTGTCAAATAACTGAAAATGCTTGTAGGTTGAACAAAAATTAAAAGAAAATCTACATTATTTCAGGATAGGATATTACTCGCATACCCCAATTTTGTTTTTAATATAAAATTAAATATAAATTTGTAAAAGCCATTGCAATTACTATAGAAAGCCTCTAGGCACTGCTCGAAAGTCATTTTTTGCTCTAAGGCTGTGAAAACAACCTTAATTTGAGGAGTGAACTCATGACCACTGATAAGAATCTGATTGATTATCACCTGCTGTGTCAATAATTGATAGCTAGAATACAGCCAAAGCCCCATGGAGGAAGTCCTTTCCATAAAAGGCTTTGATTGGCTGAAAGCACAATGAATCACAGCAATTTCAAACAATTAGACCAGCTTTTTCAAGACAGTCAGTTTCAAAATACAGCTCCACTAGCCAATAAGTCTCGGTTTCCTCCATGCCTGGAGATGAGTAAGTTTAGCCACATGTGGGTTTATTTTGGTTCCTACAAAGAACAAGGTAAAAACATGGATAAAACAAGTATGTTTTTGCCAAGTTTTTTTTGCTTTTGCAGTCATGTTTTGCTGGTTATTGATTACTTATCGACACACTTTGGAACTTTGCTGAACTGTGTCATCTGATACAAACTGTAATTGCGACCAAGTGCTTTGTTGCATTATGGATGGAAAACAGTCAGTTCTGTGAAGCTCTGGTTGTCTTGATTCTTTTGCCATAAAGTCTTTCCTTGAAGTTCTTTGTTTTGTTGGTGAAAATATATTAAATGTGCTGTGTGGGATTTATTATTTATTTTCGGTATATTATGATGTTTTTAAAAAAAATAGTTTTACAATGGTAAAAAAGACTGTGGTTTCTGCATACATGGTTAGATTCAACAGATATTACAGAACACTTGTAATTTGTTAAACTTTACTGCAGGTATTAACAATGAGGTGTTTATCTTAAGTAAATATTGAGTAAAGGCCCATTGTGAGTTCAGATCCCTTGGTGTTTCTGAAGCACTCTACATAACAGGCTAAAATATTTTACATTTTTCAGTTACAGGGTCCTAATTCAGTCTGGTAGTTGGTGTGCCATTTTGCAATTACTAGATTAACAAAACCTGATTGCAAATCTCATTAGTTCTTCTTTTCAATTAAAATGTCTGTAGTAGCACATTCAATATGGTGATTACTCATTACCAAACAAAGTTTTGTTTGAAAAGAATTATTATTGATGTGATTTATCATTAGATTTGTGAATTTATTTCAATATTAAAGGCAGGGAGACAAATCGATAAAAAATTAATTGTACAAATTAAAAAAGAATACCTTGAAACTAAAGCTTTTCATTTTTATAGGAATCACATCATGACAACCAACTGTCTGTCTAAAATGAATGATGGACTCAGGAAGATCTACAGAGCTCAAGATGTCAGGGAGGAGACTGAACTGAAAATGAGATCATATGCCAACTGGGGGGAGTTCTTAGTACCAGGTCCAATTTCTATTGCCATTCTGGGTGAACTAGTATTCATATCTTCTGCATGTGATTTTCCAATAAATAAGCACACACCTGATAAAACATACACATACATAAGACACCCTGAGTCATTCAGAGCCTGTTTGATGCAGGTGTGCAATGATGGATGGAAAGCATTCAACACAGCCCATAAAAACATGGATCAAATTCGTCTCTACAGCTTAAACATACCCAAGGATGTCAAAATGATTGTTCAGACACTCATGCAAGATAATAAAGAAATTGTTGAGACCATGCTTCCTGTTCAGCTCAGAAAAATAAAATTTGTGGCAGATAAATGCTTCAAGCTTGCTCAGAATGTTGAGAATGACTACCAGGGATTAATCAGCTTGATTTCTGAGCTTCTAGAGAACTGCACGAGTGCCAAATCATCTTATCAAGAAAATCTGAAAGAGGTTGAGAGGGCTATAAAGGATGCAGAACAAAGAAAGAAATCTGCAGAAAAAGCAAAAGAAATGGCCAACATGTATCATGAAGACATAAACAGGCAACTCAAAGAAGCTCAAGAGGCATACAAAGATGCCATTGATTCCATGCCAACTGGATCTGAATTGGTTGGACTCTCATTTGCAGATGCAGCAATGAAAGTAGTCACCTGTATTCCTCAACTTTTGCTGAGTTCAAAAACAGATTCACATAAAACTGGAAATGAAACAGAAGAAAACATGAAACAGTGTAACATGAGTGCAACAAGAAACATTGTGGCAAGAACTGAAGAGCTACTTTCATTTTCAAAAAACCTGTTGAACTATACTTCTGAGAGTAAAAGCATTGATGTGAAAAAACTTTATGATCAGAGAAGTAAAATGGTAGAAACAAATTGGACAAGGGATAAGGGATTCAGAAAACTGAAATCACTGGTAGAGAAAGAAGATGATTGTGAAATTAAATCATGCTTTATTAAGTTATGTAACAAAGGCATTCAGATCTGTGATGATTTGGAGAAGGCAGTGGTGCCAGGACAGATGGACGAACAAAAGTTAAAGAACTTACTAACCAAGATTCAAAAGTTGAATACAAAAACACAGGAATTTCACATCGCAAGTAGTCAACTAGCAAGTACTCCTGCAATCAGTCCAAGTGCACCTCATGTGTCGAAAACATTTGCAGGAATGGATGAGTCTGGGAGCCTTGTGCAATCAACCATACAACTGAGTCAAATGAAAATCGCACAGAGCAAACAACAGCTCCAACAAAGCAGAGAAGAGTACCACAAAACCTTTGAGAATCTAAAGAAATGTAACCAAGAGTTTGATGAAGTATTGATTGAAATGAGAAAGCTTCAAGTGGACAAGATAGACTTTGACACCACGATTAAGATGCTTGTCAAAGGGCTGGATGCATTAGGTCGTGTGAGAGAACAGTGGACCAAGATGGTCCAGTTCTTCCAAATGATCACCAATCTAATTGAAACTTGTCTCAACCAAAACATCTCTGAATTTGTTGACAGCTGTGAATCTGTCAGGTCTATTCCCAACTACAGTCACTTGGATTTTATTAAAGATATGATATATGGTCCAGCATTCCAAGCAAGTAATGTTGCTCACCTTGTTCACATGATCTCAGAAACATATGTCCAGGTCTCCCGTTTGTACCTCATGGACAGAATGAGCAGTCTGACCACTCTCATGTCTCTTGAGCCAAATGATCCCAAATTTGTCGAAATCCGCAGAGAACTGGAAGCTGGATGTAACGAGGCACAGAGAGGCATTGAAGATCTTGTAGAGAAAAACCGTGAAGAATTTGATGCCAGTATCCAGAAGAGAGTTGATGCCATCAACAAAAACCTTGAGTCGGTGCTGCCTGCTCCTTCTGAAGAAACATCTAAAGCCATTGAGCAATGTATCCGAAAGAATCCTGTGATGGCCATAAAGGAGCTTTCGGAGGATGATGCGGATCAGTTTGCCTAAGCAAATAAAAATAACACAATTCCAAATTAGAGAACCACATTAATGGGAAATGTATTAAAAACATTTGTAGATTATATTATTCAAAATCATGAATTTAATGGAAAAACTTCAATTTAGCAAAGACAAACTGCAAACACAGTATAAATAAGTATATTACCTCTTTTATATATTCATGAAAACACAAGAGCAGGGATCCCCAGTGCTAGTCTGGGACAACCACTGTCTCTACAGCTTGTCATTCTATCACAGCTCTTAACCCATCTTATTTCTTATTCTCAATTGGTTTAGTCTGCTTCATTTGGTGGCTACAGTTATTTGGCTAATGTTGTTTGGCTGTAATTCTGCTACAAGATGCTATCAATATTTTTAAAAGCTGACCACCTCGTATTATTTACAAAAGAAGAAATTAGAATGTTAACAGTTTTCCATGTAAAAATTCCTAAAAGTATTTTCAGTGTACCGCTGTTAACAGATTTAAAGAATTGATTTACTGTACGTCTCAATTTAGGAATTATTTAGTTTATTTTTTAATACAGTATTTGTGTCTATGTAAAGTAGTCTTCTTTCATAGATTAATCTCAGTAAATTTACTTTATTATACATGTGTAGAGGTTATCCTTAACACTGAAAATATGGACATTCACACTTTGTGGTTGTCTTGCCCTTGTATCATTCTGAAACATTTCTTCAAAGTTTGAAACTGCTCAGACAAGACAAGAAATGTTAACAATATAAGATGTGAGTAGTTTTGTTTTCTTAATAATTAAAAATCATTATCATCCAGTTATTCATTTTTAATTGATATTGTGTACCAATAAAATACTGAAATGTGGCTCCAGTTGCAAATTCTTTCTGAGTATGCTGCTTATTAATCTTGGTAAATTTGAAATAATGGGGTCTATCTGCAATATTTGCAGGACACAAATCACAAGCAGAGCTAAGGAAACTCATTTTTATAGATTTTATTTTAATACCTTAAAACTTTTGATGGTGTTACAATGACTTACACAGTCAATTTTCTGCTTAGCACCTGGCTCAAAGGTTCCAGTGAAACGGTTATTTCCTCAGTCCAGCATGATCCAGTCCGGTAGTGCTTAGTGTACTCCTGGCTCTATGCCTTAACAAATCTACCTTGTTTTGTTGCCTCTCTAACCTTTTAGTATTTTGCTGCTGTCAAAGACATTCAAAGGCAATTTCCGCTTAGAATGATGTCTCAAATCTTTTGTAATATCTCTGTAAATATAATAATAATTAATAATTCCTTACACTTATACAGTATAGCACTTTTCTGGACACTCCACTCAAAGCGCTTTACAGAAAGTAATGGGGATCCCCTCCACCACCACCACTGTGCAGCCCCACCTGGATGATGTGACGGCAGACAGAGTGCACCAATACTTTCACCACACAGTGGGGATGAGAACAGAGTGATGAAGCCAGATAGGGATTATTAGGAGGCCATGATTGGATAAATTTCCCGTTGGCCCGTAACACCCCTACTCTTTTCAAGAAATGCCCTGAGATTTTTAATGACCACAGAGAGTCAGGACTTTGGTTTTCCCACTTCAGTGCCTGTTTACAGCATAATATCCCTGTCACTATACTGGGGCATTAGGACCCACACAGACCGCAGGATGAGTGCTCCCTACTGGCACCTCTAATCCCTCTTCCAGCAGCAGCCTTAGTTTTTTTCCCCAGTAAGTCTCCCATCCAGATACTGACCAGGCTCATCTACTAAGCTTTAGTAGGGTGCCAGACATGAGTTGCAGGGTGATATAGCTGCTGGCTTATAGACAGTAGAAGACTAGAAGCCTAGTTCTGGTTTAAATGGAAGCTATGCCCTTGCATTAAGTGTAAGCCATCATATTTCTTATATATTTCACTGTATCTACTCACCAGCCTTCCTGGGAAAAAAAGAAACAGATTGTTTTTGCTTTCTGCAAAGATCAACTTTAAGTTGTGGACCTAAAAAAAGGTTCCAAATGCTTGATTTTTTTGTGAAGCTAGGACCTGTAATGGTATTGATTGCATACCCAGAAAATGTATACATTATTTTCAAAATAATAATAATAATAAACACTATAATAGCTATTGTGATTTATAGAAAGCACCACTAGTAAGCTTTTTACTACATTTAGGCAGTGAAAAAGGATCTGATAAGAATCTTTGTTGATTATTAGCTCATACAATATGCAAATAAATAGAAACAGAACCTCCTCCCTGGGCAAGACACAGGAAGTACAGTGCCTTCAGAAAGTATTCACCTCCTTGAATTTTTTCACAGTTCATTCCTGTTACACCTCCAAATTTTTACACATTTAATTTTTTTTCTCCCTTCAATTACACAATAAATTCAACTCATTTATGAATCAAAAATGTAATTTTTCTTCAAGAACATTTGTTTCTCCAGAATGAAAGTATTCACCCCCCCAGTCAATACCATTCCTTGATAGTTTTTGCCATGTGCTTTGGGTCATTGTCCTTCTGGAAAAAAAGCTTTGCCCTAAACACAGATCTCTATCTCTGGCTGACTGAAACAGTTTCTCCTCAAGGATTTGCCTGTATTTGGCTCCATCCATTGATGCCCTTGATGGCAACAAGCCTTCCCGTTCCTCCTGCTGAAAAGCAACCCCAGAGCATGATGCTGCCACCACCATGCTTGACAGTAGGGATGGTGTTACCTTGGGCTGTATTTGGTTTGCGTCAAACACAGCACTTTGCTCAACTTTAGTCTCATCAGTCCACAAAATTTCCTTCCAAAAGGTTTCAGGTTTTGTCACATGGCTTCCAGCAAACTCCAGGCATGACTTAATGTTGGCCGTTCTCAGAAGTGGCTTCCTTCTAGCCACTCTCCCAAGGAGGCCGAATCTGTGAAGTGCTGAAGAGATTGTTGATCTCCAGACAGTTGCTCCCATTTCAGCCAAAGAGCTCTGCATCTCTGTCAGTGCTGTAGCTGGCCTCTTGGTCACTTCTCTGGCAATTGCCCTTCTTATCCAGTTGCTCAGTTTGGTAGGACGGCCTGATCTCAGTAGTATCTGGCTTGTGCCGTGTTTTTTCCATTTGGTTACGATGGACTTCACGGTGCTCCTAGGAAGGTTCAAAGCTTTGTCAATCTTTTTATAACCTTCTCCAGGTTTTTTCCTCCTAACAACTTCTTATCAAAGTTCCACAGGCAGCTCCTTGGTCTTCATGACAACAGGACTTATCTGATTTGCTGTTTTAGTTTGCTGTTTATATCACAGTCAGTGATATTTATTGTGCAATCAAGCAATTGAACACAGGTGGATTTAAAATGAACACAGGTGTACCTTGTTAATATATTTAGTGTGATCTCTCAAGATAATTGAATACCTCATCCAATTTAGGTTGTTAAAACAAAGGGGGTGAATACTTATCAATGAAGTAATTTTCAGATTTTTATTTTTAATATAATTCTGAAGACTTCTAAATGCTTTATTTCATTTAAATATTATAGAGAATTACTTCTACAGGATAGGAAACAGTCCTATTAAAATATGCTGTAATTTGACTTTGTAACACAGCAGAATGAGAAATAATCAATGGGGGATGAATACTTTCTGAAGGCACTGTACATTCATCAGGCCTCTGAATGGTTAAAAACACAATAAATGATAATAATAATAATAATAATAATAATAATAATAATAATAATAATAATAATAATAATAATAATAGTAATAATTCCTTACCCTTATATTGCACTTATCTGGACACTTCACATAAAGTACTTAAAGGTAATGGGGGCTCCCCTTCACCATCACCAGTGTGTAGCCCCCACCTGGATGATGTGACAGTAACCATAGTGCACCAGTACACTCCCCACACATGCGCTCTCAGTGGGGAGAAGAGCAGAGTGATTAAGTTAATTCATAGACAGGGATTGTTAGGACACCATGACTAGTGAAGACCAATGGGAAATTCAGCCAGGATGCTGGTTAACACCATCTTTTCAAGAAACACCCTGAGATTTTTAATGACCTCAGAGAGTCAAGACGTTGATTTTATTTCTTATCCAAAGGACTGCACCTTTTTAAAGTATAGTATCCCTGTCAGTATACAGAGGCATTAGGACCCACACAGACTACAGTTTGAGTGCCCCCTCCTGGCTCCTCTAAAACCTCTTCCAGCAACAACCTTAGCTTTCCCAGGAGGTCTCCCATCCAGGTATTGACCAGGCTCACACCAGCTTATATGTGGATTTTATATATTTTGGTGAGATGTTGTTGTCTGTGGTTGTTGTTAATATTGGTTAATGATCACAATATTTACTATGGTGAAAAAAGACTTTTTGTCTGTTCTGCTTTCATTATTTAATTTAAAAGACATTGGGGATCACTTGCAAAGTGTTGAATTTTTTGGCTAGTATCCTGTCTGGACTATCCCTATTTAGCAGGGTCCAGACTAGAAGAAATGGAGTGCGAGACCAAAACAAAACACAATCCGCCCTGGTGAATTATCACAGTAGGACAGACGTAAAGAAAAAGAAAATAAAAAGAAGCAAAAACTCAGCTTCAGCGCTTGCATCACAATCCCTTCTGGGACTGTCGCTGGAATATTCTCCCCTTGCGGGGGTTTGCTTGTTCCTCTGGGGAGGTGCTTAGTATGTTCTTAAAGGGCTGCCACTGCTGCGGCTCGTCCTTAATTAGCCAGGACAGCTGTGGTATTTAAGGCAACAAGTCTCCGCCTCAACACAGAACATGCCCTTGTAGCTCAAAGTCTTGAACATTGATTCACCACATCACAATTTGCATCTTTGTACTGGATTCCTGTTACTTTACATTTTGAGAACAGTGGCTTCACTTGCACACTCAACTCAATTACACACTAATTTTCCCAATCTTAAGGGGACATTCAAGAAACCTACCCTCTGTTTTACTAGGATATTAAAGACTGTTATATTCTTGTTGTGCCTTTATATATCTCATACACAAGGTTAATTAGCATGGCAGTTGCATTATGCAAGCAAAAGAAAACCTTCAGCCTTCCATGCAGTCAGCAATTGGTAGCAAATTGAAACTAAAATTGAATATTTCATTTTTTTCACAAAATTGCCACAGACTTTGGAATTCAACTGTGTGGCTGGGAAGCCTGGTACAGATACTTACAGTAAATAGATATGTAAAAAAGCTTCCTATACTCTGTCCTGCATGGATTCCATCTTAGGTACTGATTGTTATCCACAGTCCTATTTTTAATACTAATGCCAAAAACCAGTACTCTAGGCTGACCATATCTATATACAGTGCCTTTAGAAATTTACATCCCCTTGTAATTTTTCACATTTTCCTTATATACTTATAAGGTGCTTTCCTGAACATTTCACTCAAAGCACTTTACAGGTAGCGCTTCATACATTTTGCTGTTGATGCCTCAGATTCATGCGTATAAATTGGGATCATTGGGTTATTATTTCAGTTTTGTATTTTTAATAAAATCTAATTGGATAACTGTCCACCACCCTGAGTTAGTACATGGTGGAAGCACCTGTGGTAACAATCACAGCTGTGAGGCTGGTGGGACAGGTCTTTATCAGCTTTGCACACCTATATTCGGCAACCTTTGAAAATTGTCTTTACAAAACTGATCATGCTATGGAGTGTTGATTGAGAGCGATCTTCAAGGCATACCAGGATTTTGCAATTGGATTTAGATCAGGGCTGTGAATGGGCCACTCAAGGACATTTACCGTTTTACCTCATTTACCTAAGCTCCTCCAGTGAAGCTTTGTCTGTCTGTTTTGGGTTGTTCTTCAACTAAAAGGTGAACTTCCATCCAAATTTCAGCTGTCTTGCAGATTGCAACAGCTTTTTTTCAAGGATATTTCTGTGCTTTGCTCCATTCAGTTTTCCTTCTGCCCTGATAATTGCCTATGTCAATGTGAGACACAGTTATGTGAGAAACATCCCATAGCATGATGACGCCACCTCTATGCTGTACAGTAGTGATGGTTTTCTTTGGGTGATGCAATGTGTTTGTGGAAAATTTTGCTTAAGCCATTTTTGTTGTGTCAGATCACAAAACCTGTTTATGCTATCACTTAAATGTTTTGTTGCAAGCTCCATGTGGGGTTTCAGGTGGATTTGCCACTCTGTAATACAGACCAGATTGTAGAGTGCTTGGGATATTGTTGTCTCACTCTGATCAGTCCTCATTGTACTTGGCCATCCAGTTTGGAAGAAAGGTCTGATTTATGCAAGGGAACAAGTAAAGGACTATTCCATGCTGAAAATAAAACACAACATTTCAGCTGAAGAGCCTTCTACAGGTGTAGGGAAGAGAGGAAAACTGGCAGTAAATAAAGCATTAGAGTATAAAACCTGGGAGGGGAGAGGAGGCTGGAGCAGAAGAGAAGCAGTAGTAATACTCAAGTGGTGTGAAGCCAAGTGTGGTGTGAAGTCAAAACCTGCCGATGAATAGAGAAGATTAGAAGGAAATGGGTTGGTCATTGAGAGAAGGGGAAAGATGTGATTCTAGTTTCAGGATAATTTTGGTTCAGACATCTTTCTAAAATAGAAGTTCTGAAACCCCCTCTGTGAGAATGCAAAAGGAGAGATCAGAATGATCATGGCCGTTTGAGGTGAAATGGGAAACTATAGGCTAAGAGCAATCTTTGATCCTCACAGCACTGACATGTTCCCTGAAACAGTCTCCCAGTCTCATTCCTGTTTCACCAACATAAATAGCTGGGAGAGTACAGGAGTTAGCTGTGTGAATCTGTGAATTTGTAATAGACAGAAGTATAGAGTCATGGATGGTTAATGGATAAGTTTATGCCAGAAACAGAAGAGTAGTGGAAGATATGTTAACTGTATTTTTGGATGGATGGAAGTTGGTGAAGTGATGCAGAAAATGCTCTAGCTGGCCATTAGAGAATGTGGCGGTGTGAACGCAGTCATTGGGTATCGCCTGTAGAGGCCAGGGACAAAGCCAGTGTAGGAAACAAAGAATTGTTCTTCTACCTAGAGCTGGCAGACACAGTGCAGATGTTGTTCCTCACTTAACAGGAGAGAACTGTTCTGCCTGTGTCTATTGAGAGAAAAGTAGCATAGCCTTACTAAAGACAGCAGTGCTGAGTTTTGAAGTCCTGGGGTCTCTGTGTTGACAGATTTGACCAGCAGTCTGGACTCAGAGAAAGACTGACAGCAGCCTTTGTCAGTGTCAGACCAGATTCTTTGCAACACCCTGGCTACCCCGAAGAACAGGGGGAGCTGTGAAACACAATCAGATGCTGAGGCATATAAACCTGTTGACTTTGTGAACTCCTGGTGTAGCACAAAGAGTTACGTGTAGGGGACTGACTACTGGGTAACACTGTAATGTAATGCTGTAGCTGAGAAGGTGCTGCACTGGCCCAGAAGCAGAAGAGAGGGCAGGAGAAAAGGCAAGGTTAAAGAACATAAAGGAAAGAATGCAGCATGAGGCTTGAGATTCAGAGGAATGAGTTTAAACAAGATAAAACAAGAGGAAGCAGAATCAAGAAAAACAAATACAAACTGATAAAGAATGCAGAAAGAAGAAACAAACATAGGATGGAGATGTAACAGATGGTCCTGGGGTTTGCGGGGACAGTGTCTCAAAGGCTCTTCTGTCCTGTTGTGTGCTGACTGACAGCATCACCAGAAGCAGAAGCTTGCTGAATAACCACAATTTATTTACGAACTTCAAAGCTTTCTTACTGTTGGTGCATTTCAATTAATCAGGTTTGCGAGAAAGCAGAAAAGTGGCATATTTCTTTTTCTTCATTCTGCACTTTCCTTACTTGTTCGAAGCACAGTCCACATATAGAGAATGAATGCAAACATCGCGAGAATAAAGTGGGAGGCAAATGTGATACAGTCAATATATTTTTTTACTTTCCTGAATGTTATTCGGAGCATGATCCAATGAATGTGAGGAAAGGCTCAGCAGCTCAGCAGACACTGGCAGCTCAGGTCTTTGTACCAGACTGAAGTGTAGGATTGCTGATGATATCATCGGGAGATGCTGGTTTTTTGGAATCCCAGGACTTGTTTATTGTATACTTTTGATAGCTAAAAAGAAACAATACTCCTAAATGTATATTGTGAATAAAACACTGTTAATGGAGAATGTGCTGGTGTTTTCCTTCAGCCAAAATGTTAATGGCAGGGAAGATTTCAAAACAGACAAGACATGGTTTGCAAATGTCAGAGCAAGTTTGCTTTTATCTAGAACAGCCTGATTTTACGGGACAAATAAGATGGTCATGTAGCTAGCGGTTGTGAAAAAGACAGGTGTAAGAGGACCCGGTGAAGGGTCATTTATAACCGGTATTTCTGAAAATACTCGATGTAGACCTGGGCGAGATGGCCGCCAAGGATAACCAGTTGACCCGCTGTTGGAAAAGGCCTATGCAGCGAAACAAGGAGACACAGCTGAACTACATCAGGAAATAGGATATAAATGCCCCAGAAGCAGTGAGCCGGCGTGGAAGCCGATAAGGTGAATGCATTTTGGAGGAGAGAGAAGAGTTGGATTGTGCTTGATAGGAATAAGGAAGAACAGACTGTGGACTACGGACTACGGACTACGGACTACAGACTATGGATTACGGTTTACGACTACGATTTACGGATTTCGACTTGGTAACGATATGGATTGGTGTGGACATACGGACTTTGAAACTTGGATTGCTTAAGGATACTGGAAACGGATTACGGATCGGAATTGAGAAACGGACGGACAAAGAACGGAGAAGATCAGTGTGGTGTGAGTAACATCCCTTTTATACCTGCTTTTCCCCCGGTGACACCACACAGGATAAAAATGGCCGATCCCTGCATAAAATTGGTACAGGCTTGAACATGAGGATCCAGAGATTCTTGGCCGAGATTAAAAACTATCTGCTGGAGCAGCAAACAAGAATATCCATTCCAGTTGAAAAAATAAAGGAAAAGCAGGGTCATAGCACACATCATACAAAAAGACGTATGTGAGGGAGAGAACGAAATATTATAGGGTTTCGGGAAAGGAGTGATTGCAAATTACTGACAGTGGAGTCTGATTGAACTTGATTGTTGTCATCCCTCTTAATCTTTCATTATGAACTCCATTAAATCTATTTTATTTATGTATTATTTTCAACTGATATTAATGTGAATTAATATCGCATCTGGAATCCTTATCACTTTTCTCCCGTTCCTGCCATAAACTCCAGCCTGTTGCTTAAAAGTCCAGTCCTTGTGCAGAAAGGACTTTAGTTAAACCCCTTCTTCACAACTTGTATCTTTCTTCACTCCTGACAACTTATCAACACTTTCGCCTATCATCCTCTTCTATAAGATCCTACCACTAACCACCAAAAGGAAGTGGTAACCACCATCTCTCTTCTCATCAGCAATAAGGAACTCCCCCAGGAAGCAAACTGTCTCATTGTTGAACACCCTCAGATATCCCAATTTTACCTCATTCCAAAAATCCACAAACCCAATACCCCAGAACATCTCATCATGCAACTCATGCATCTCATCATCTGAGCGTGTAACTGTCCCAAAACTCACGTCTCAGCCTTTCTTGACACCCTTATGACACCACTGGTTTAAGGTCTTCCTTCTTACTAAATGAGTGCTAAATTATCTACTATTGCTAGAGAGTACAGGTTTCATAGGACTTGTATACATTTTTGGTCACTACGATTTCTGTTTACGATTTCTTAAGAAAGATAAGGGTATGAGAAATAAATAGTACACATATAATATGACTATGGTTTGTGTAATCGTTCTGCTTGTCCGAGCTGACCCGTGAAATTCTCTGCTTAATGCTAGACACTAAGGAGTCCTTCTGCAAACTGTTGGATCACACAGACTCTTTCATTCTTTTTCTTACAACTCATAACATAATTCAGTTTTACCTTTTGAGTGCCCTACTGTACCTCCTACACCACTTCACCTTTTTCTGAAGTAAAAAAAAAGTGAGTTATCGTTTAATTATGAAAATATGAACTTGTTATAATGAGATAGTAAATGGTCTTGTAATTACAGGATATCAATGCTCATCTGTATTACAAGATATAAATGATCACCTGAGTGTATGAACTGGGGATTACAGCACATAGAAGTTACCAGCTGTGACTTTAGTGTTCGTGACCATGTGCAATGCTATAGAAAGTGCATGGACATAATTTCCACTGGGGTTTATAGTATTTAATTAGTACCTATTGTGAACACAAATTTCACCATAAGGACACTCACAGGGATTCTTAAACAAGAACCAGTGTACCGTGGAATTTATTCCATTGCTTAAAGCTCAAATTCAAATAAAGTATGACATTTCTGCTACTGTGTGATGATCATATCAAGTATGCATTTTGTACTTTCTTGTAATTATGAAAATAATTTGCAATTTATTTTGATGGCAGCAATGCGCTTCTGTAGTAAACTGATTTAAGGTTTTGAATTGTTTCAGCCTAGTAGGCTTTAAATACTAATGTGGATTGCAATATCTAACATATTAGTATATTAAGATAATTAATAGAATGTTTTTAACTGTTCCTGTTTCAGTAAACTATTATGGAGGTGGTGGTTTCTGGCTGTTCTGAAGACTTCAGACGTGTTGTTTTTCTCCCTTTGAAGGAGGGCTTGACTGCCATCGCGTCCCTCAAGGACACCATTGCCATGATCAACCCCTCCTGTGTCACAGCAGCAGCTTGTGAGACAGTAAAAAAGCTTATAGCTACAGCTCATGAAAAGACAAGTGAGGCTGAAAAGTCTGCCCTTAAAGAAGTGGAACAAATTAACACAACCTGTGAACAGCTAACCGCTGAAAAGCTCAAACTTAACAATGAAATGAAAGACAAAGAAATGGAATTTGAAAGTTTGAAGAAAAAAGAAAAAGGTCTTGAGAAAGACAAAAGTAATCTGTTGATTAAAATGAGAGAAATAGAAAAGGAACTTGAAAAGGCAAAGAAAGAAGTAGCAAAAGCCCAGGATAAAAAGAAGGAAGCAGAGACAGCAACCATAACAGGCCTGGCTTTAATGCTAATACCAGTGATTGGGTGGATAGCAGGTAAGTCTGTCAGCTGTATTTTCCCAGATTTTCCATTTTCAGAAATAAAAAACGTTGGAGTGATAACAGTGGAGGTCAAAATTTATAGCATTGTATACATTTTCACATCTAGTTAATATGAAAGCCCATTTCTGCCAGGGAGTAAAAAAAAAAAACGCACTATGGTATCTTGCAGTTTCGACTTTAGATCTCAAAATTTCGACTTTATTTCTTGCAATTGTGACATTGCATCTCAGAATTACAAGTTTTTATCTCGCAATTGCAACTCTCTATCTCAAACTTTGTCATAATTATGACTTCGTATCTCACAATTGCGACTTGAAATCTCATAGTTCCGACTTCATTTCTTGTATTTACGACATTATATCTCATAATTGCGACTTGATATCCCACAATTTTGATGTCACTTCTAACTCCAGCAATGAACATAGCCAGGCCAGGTTGCTCATTTGGCAAAAGAAGCCCGGCGTCCACTATTCCATCCAGGTACTATGGAAGCCTCCCTGGCAGAAATGGGCTTCCACAAACATTAGTGTAGACCTACAGTACATTAATTTGATTTTTTCAGGGCACTTGACAAGACAAGTCTTCAGGCCTATAGATCCCATGATCCTGTATGATTTATGAATAAAGTGTAACGGAATGGCCAACATACAGGTTGTACGATCTAGTTGCAGTGCGATGATGGCACTGCCCTCCCCTGCGCATAACAAGGATGTTGGCCGCCGGGGCTTAAGAAGGTCTTCTTTAGCTCAGCCGGCAAGACCCTTGTTGAACAATGCTGGAGACCTGGGTTTAAGCCCATGCTGTGAGTGATGAACTAGGGTGGGAGTGGTGAGGGCTGAGGTCCTGCTGCATCTTTCCCCCTTTAAACCACTTCTACACCTGCCGCTCATTCACTTATTCACGTCAGGTGTGGTTTACATGGCAATGCGTCTTCCCTAATCCAGGGCTCCGCCCCCCACACCAGACACTCCCTAAATTTTACCGCAGTAGTTTACCACAGGGTTTCATTTTTTAAAGTACCCAGGTTTTCCCAACACGGCTAGGTAGATTATTCCAGATTCCCACTATCATTTCTGTAAAAATTCCTCCTTCTGTGCTTTAAATTCCAACTCCTTGTCATTTTCAATTGATTTCTCTTGTTTGTGCTTAAGTGTGGAATCTGAAGTATCAACAGAGTTAGTAAAAGCTTTGAGATATCTTAAACACAATCAGGTCTCCTTGGAGTTTTCTCTTGTTAAAGACTACAAAAGTTTTGTTCTTTATGTGTCAGTGTTGGACATTTGAGAGTTGTTTGCCAAATCTTGACCTGTAGCAATATATTTAAACATTCTGTACTTATACTATTTACACATTACTCTTTACAGCTTCTGTGCTTACTCTTGCATTTTGGTATTGTCTGCAAACATGCCTAGTTTTTAATTATACTTGTTTTTACCTAAAAACTAGGATTAGTAATGTTCCTAATCCAGATACATTGGCTACTCCACTAATTACACCTCAGTTTGAACAGTCACTCCTCACATTTGTGCTCTGTTCTGTACGTTGACCAGTTTTAATTCCCAAAGTAAAAATTATCTTGAATGCTTACTGCTTCTTACTTGAAGATCAATCTCTTGCACAAGAACAAGCACATTTGGCTCAACACAAATATTGTATCACCTATTTAATCACCACACTTAAAAATACAAGTGCTGTTATATTAATAATGACCTGATTTTACACTTTAACAATGTGTGTTGATCAGTACCTATTTATGAAAATGCCTTCAGTGTTCAATTAATTACAGGTAGATATCAAGGTATTGATATGCAGGTTTAAGAATTTCCTTTTAATCTTTTAATCTTTATTTCCAGGGGGTATTACAGCAGGAGTCTCTGCTAGCTTCCTTATAGCAGCAGAGAACAAAGAAAAGGAATTACAAGCTTTGGTCTCCGAACATCGGCAGACTATTTCTACAGTTGAAGAAAGCCTGAGAAAATGCAGAGAAGAACTAGAAGGTACAGAGACAGAAGTTAACAAGATAAACAACGATCTTAAAACTGTGACTGAAAAACTGCAAAATACAAAGTCACTCATCAAACAGATGACATCAGTGCAGAAGAAGATCAAAGACTGCACCACAGTTCTGAGTACACTCTCTGGAAGAGTAGAGTACATGAATGATATTTCTGAATACATAATCGATTTGAATGAACTAAAATCTGGGCTGGATGATATTATTAATCATTTGGTACCACGAACCACCTTGCTTGCAATTCATTTTAAAAAATAACTAGATTAATATCTAGCCCCCAATATCAATAATAAAGAATCTGTGATATGTGTTATACATTTGTAGACTCAAAACCTCATTTGCCATTTTCCACTTTATATTATCTAATATCTAGAACCAAAACGGTTGTCAGCAAGACCATTGACCTTGTAATGGCACTGACACCTCTGTAATCCAAATGCCTTCCTGGCTGCTCACAGCTGATATTGCCATCACATCACACTCAGACATCCTCCACAATTACGATTCAGTCATTCACGGCACAAGCTGCCCTTGTCTTGGAGAGGAAACCCAACAGACCTGAAAAAAAAACTATTTTCAGCCCCCTGTGTCCACAGTTCTTTCAGTAACCATCCAAAGCTCATGACCATTGATGTGGATGGGAACAGACAGAGTTGTAAACCAACAGCCTTGAAAAACTATTCCTATGCATTGAGTTTCAAATTGGAGCTTATGCTCGTCGTGACTGCTTGCATAAAAGGATCAAAGAAGGTCCAAGCTGCTCACAGACACAAGAACGATTATAAATGAGGAGGCTAGTGGTCCTTCTTGCTTTCTCTGTTACAGTTAGTTAATTGGAAGGCTGAGGGTTGAAATCCCATCTAGACCACTGCTGTTGTGCCCTTTCAGCCTGTACTTCATGTAGATTGCTCCAGTAAAATACTTGTTGACAGCTAAATAAACTGCTGATTCTTGATGATCCAAGATGCTCATATTGCATGTTCTTGAATAGGATCACCTTCAACTGATACAGCTTGTTCCACTTCTGTGCCTCCAATTTCCTCCTGTTCTCAATAAAGCTCTTTAACTCCCATTTCTTTCTCCATATCCAGCCTTGATCCAGTTGTAGATCTTGACATTGAATATTTGATTAACTTAGACCCTTTCTGGATATTGAATTTTCAATCCCTCCTGATTCCTCTCCTGTGTTCTCTGTTTTCACTGTGAATAATGTCTGCAGTGCATTCAACTTCATTCAACATGTGTCACTAGGTAATCAGTAGCATCTGGTGATAGGAGAGGTCGGACCCAATGCGGTGCTGAGAAGGTAGACATCAGGAATCCAAAAGGGCGAGAGAGAGTGATGTGAGGTCGGGTTGTCAGCCAGGGTCAGGTACAGGTAAGAGAGAGTGAAGAAGGTAGCCGGGGACGAAGCAGGGTCGGTAACCAGAAGTCAAGTTGCCGAAGAGCATCAGGGTCGAAATCCAGAAGTCAGTAGAAAAAAACGCGCACAAGAGAAGGTTTAAGACAATCTCAACAGTAAGTGAATGAAGGAATGAACAGAGTGAAGGGGTTTATATGTGAAAGCGGGGAGTGACGGACTAATTACTAAATGCGGCACAGGTGTGTACTCCGGGAGGTGCACGCGGGAGTAAGATTCATGACAACATGTTTTTGCCACAATATTTCACCAGAAGCTACTTTGCTGTCACACACAGGACAAGGGGATGGTGTCCTTAAAGAAAAACAAGGCTGTCTAACAGGTGGCGAACCTTTGCAGAAAGAGCTCAAGAAAGCAACACCTGCTTTGAAGTGCTTTATTTGTTTTAGTAAATGTACAGTACATCAGGAATATTGGAGGTGCATTTCTAAACCAATACATTTTTCCATCTCCAGAACTCACTGATCTTGTGCTAAAAAACCCTTTTAGCACCAGTTGTGTTTTTGCTTTTAAGGAGATTTTTTCCCTAACACTATGTTCCACCTGAAGCATCTTAAATCCTGCAGAGCAACATGATCTGTGGGTGTCTTGACATGAAAACAGAGTATTATTACAAGTGGTGGGGTTTCGAAAATGGTGAATAACAGGAATTGAGTGAATGAATAAAGCAATAAGTAAAATAAATAATCATAACCCCCAGCTTGTAAGGATTTCTTAAAGAATTAACCAGAGTGGTTGGTATGATTAGTTACATAAATTATTTGTTTTCTGTTTTGATGAAAACAGTAAAAATTCAGGCACACTGGGTTAAACAAATATTAACAATGACAATACAAACTGTACACTACACACATCATAAACATACAAAACACAAGTTACTGTATTTTTCAAGTATGCAGACTAGGCCTACATCCAGACCACCCAGATAACCCCAAACTGCTACTGAATACCTGGCTCTTTAATAATGCCAACAGAGGCCAAAGAAAAGATAAGCTGCCTTCTAAACTAAACAGAATACAGCCTACACTTAGATCTCTCCCTACACATCCAGATGCCACAGAATAAATGGGAGCCCATCTCTCTATTCTGAAATGCACCCGATAAGCAGGAGAGGCAGTTTTAAACTGAGGGACTTTTCACTCAGGAACTCCATGTTTCCTAAAAGCTACAGAATAGCAAGCTCTCTTAGCAAGATTCAGATACTGAGCTCAAATCAGGACTTTTCAGATGATCTTGAAGTAGGGATTCTTTCCTGGCACATGTTTCCAGTTCCATCTGTTCCTGTTCTCTTTCCTTTGGTGTCCTCGTTAACCCTTTTCATCTTTTCTGTCCTTCTCTTGATCGGATCTTATATGGTGTCATTCTGGACTTTTGATTGACACTTCACTCATTTACTCAGAACTTAATTAAGGTAAACCGAGGTTAACTTTATGACTGCTTTGATCACAGAATCTGGACTCTCTATGTCTCAGCAAACATCCCTCCTGCTTTGAAGCTGGAAATGTTTACACTGCCAGGTGTTAGACACTTTATCTAGATTCTTAGATACCTCCATTGTCCACAACCTCAGCCTCTAACAATATTTACAAAAAACAAGAATGCAAATTTTATTTATTTTAACACAAACAATTTTAATATATGTCATAATATGTCAAGGATGATGAGCCCTAAATGCAGTTTTCTAGCAGACTGACTGCACCACCAGACACCTTGAAGGGCACAAAGACCCCTTTACCTCTGTAACAGGCCCTGAAAGACTGTTGCCTATCTGTCATTGAGAACACTGCTGAGAGAAAAGCTATTTTGTTTTTTTCTGTTTCTAGTTTAAAAATGGGGAAGTTGCTCCATTTTACTGTCATTCTGAACTCGTGTCTCTCGCTTAAGCATATTTGTTCCTGTACTGTGTGTTGATCTGAACCCAGACTGAACATTTCCAAGCCTGTAACTGAACAGCTCAGTGACCAACTACCAGCCCCTCTATCAAGTGTACAGGGTTTCTCAAAATAAAGGGAACACGATTGAGAAAAAAGGTGTCAGTTTGATTATGTCGATGTCCCATTAAATGTGATCTTTGTGAAGAATTGATTATTTCAATATTTGTTTTATACAGAAATTATTAAATAAAACCTCAGAAATAAGTTACCAGATTCCAGAGTCAGGATCACTGCCTAATGCATGCAGGCTGTGGGATGGGCTTTAGATGTGCCCTGTCATACCTCCTCCTCCCTATCCAACCACCTCTCAAATCTTTCCACCCTTGTTGAGCCCCAGACAGTGCAGAAGTCTCCTGCTGTAGGAGACCCAGTCTTCTGGAGAAGCAGAGCTCTCTGCTGTCTGGGAAGTGGTAATGATCTCTGAGCCCTCAAGTGACATGATCACATCTAGGCAGGGGAAGAGCTGCTCTCAATGCAGTTATTTTATATTGGTTGAGCTCAAGGGTTACTAAAAAATAGAAAAATATATGTCACAAGTAACAACAGTTGAAGAAAGGCAAAGGCTCAGGAGATCAATTGAGTTTGAACACAGTATATAGTGGCCAGTGATTTTTTCAGTTCAGGGATGTTTGTCTTTCTCCAATGTGTCTGTTTCCTCTTCCTAATCAAAGTCTTCAAAAGTAAAAACTGGGGCAGGTGAAGATTAAAAAATGTGTCACTGAGGGACATACAGTACTGAGCCCATCCAGCTGTGGTAGGTCTGCAGTTGACCTCTGCTTCAGTTTTCTGTGGTTCCTGTTGATGAGCCAGAGCAGCTCTTGTACAGGGTTACATTATAAACAGGTTCATATTTGAAACACTTAAAATTACATGTTTTTAATAGGAACGTGATTTTGTTGCCAATGATGACAACAAATGATGACCAGGGGTCTTGTCTGTCTTGGTGGGGTTTACACTGGTGAACGTGGTGGGTGTCCCCAGGGTTATAGAGAGCCGACTCTGAAGTGAAGGCTTGGAAAGGATGTGGATTAGCTCAATCTTGGATTGGCATAGTGGTCGGTCATCATGGAGGAGATGTCTGCTTGACAAGCTGTGATGTGGAAGGAGATCTGTGTCTCAGAGGGTGACTGAGGGCTGACTTGACACCCTTCACTCCTCTCCTGTGTGTTTAACTGGACTCAGTGTCAAGGTCAGACATGAGGTAAAGAAGCTTCTGTCTGTATGTCATAAAAACATTTCAAACTCAATTTGATTTTTCAAAGATTAATGTACTTAGTTAATTCTGTAACCCTGCTTTTATCAACAGATATTTGCTATTTGTGTGGAAGTTCCACAAATATGTTTAAAGAATTTAATTATAGATGTTCAATTTTATTTTTGTGTATTATTTTACATTTTTTTCATCATCTTTATTCATAAGAAAAATGTTCCTTATAAGTTCCAACTCATGTACAGCTACATCATTATTGAGCTTGGTGCAGCTTTTGTACAGTAACATTGTTAATGAAGATCTGTGTTTGACTCAGGTCAGTTCCTCAACAGGCTGGGTCCTGTGTCTTTGTCTTCACTCTCAGCACCTGGAGGAGGGCCCAGCTCTCTGTGCTGTCCTGCTGAAGGAGGTTTTTGTACAGCTATGTAACACTGTGTGAATATAGGGCCGCTTTGGTAACCCTGACAGTAATAATCTGCTGCATCTTCGTCCTGGATTCCTGTGATGGTCAGAGTGAAGTTAGTCCCAGATTCACTGCTACTGAAACGCTCTGGGATCCCAGTGTGACGGATGTGAGCTTCATGTATCAGGAGTTTGGGAACTTCCCCAGGTTTCTGCTGGTACCAAGATAAGTAGTGTGTATTAGCATGAACATCAACTGCACTGCTGGCTCTACAGTTCATAGTGACTGTCCAGGGAGGACAGATTTCACTGGAGGATGAGTCACAGTAATCTGTCCAGTGGATTCTGAAAGATAAAAAGAAAAAAATATATATTTCTCCAGCTGTCATCTTGTCACATTATTTCTTGCTTTGTTTAATTCTTCTAGATTTACTGAACGTGCCTTACCATGAGTACTGATGGTAAGAGTCCAAATGAAGATTCTTATTATAGTCATTATACAGATGCAGCCATTCAAAGTGCGCGGTACACACACGTACCGGAGGTAATTGGCTACGGCGTCGCGCATTGTGACGCACGATGACGCACGGTACCGCGGTATGTGATTGGTTGACCGACAGGGGCACTCGTGGTCCATTGGTCTGTCGTAGAAAGATTTACAGTAAACGTCTTTACTGTGCCCGTTGTAGTATTGAATATTTATATGGAATTTTACCACTGAAGGGAAATCTTAGTGCCTGAGCATAAAAAGAATAGGAGCATACTGCAATGCGTGTGAAGGCCATAAACTATATTAATTTTGGAACTTAAACATACAGTATATGGCTGGTCTCGGTACTTTAAAGAAAACATACACACCAGTATTCCATTTCTCCCTAAACATTTTAAGCATCGAATTCTTTAACTAACGTGATACCGGAGTCAAGCATACTTTTAGAATTTGATTAAAAGGGAATATAATATGGAATCGCGTATCTCAAGAAATTAATAACAATATAATTATATTCATGTTGCAAAAAAACTGCAACGGACATAAAAATTCCCTTGCTTTTAACAGAGCGGTTTAATTCGTCACAGCCAGCCCTCCCGCAGAGAGGGGGGTTGTACTCGTTAATGTCTTAGCACAAAGCAGAAACTTCTTGTATTTTCAGATGACATACAAGTGGAAAGATTACAGATTTTAATCGTCTTTTTTCTGAACCAGGGAAAATCTGATCATGTTCTCTATAACAATAATAAAAAACTTTATTTTACATATCACCTTTAAAAGTGGCATCTCGAAACAATACAGTAGATGTAAACCACAGATTACAAAGTAAATACCCAGACAAAAGCAAACGCGTTTTTAATAAGATGCTTTTATTCGTTCATAATCCGACGATCTCAGGAAGACTAATGGGGGTCTGGCTTTTTTTCCTGGAAAACCATAACTCTGGACTCTTGTCCAGATTGACTGTCAGCGCCCAGGTCTGACAGTGCTGCTCCAGCCTCTGTTCTGTGGGCGACAGCAGAACCATATCGTCTGCAAAGAGGAGGAACTCGATTTCTGTAATTAATGCAGATCAGTAAATCAAGGGACAAAACAGTTATTGCGCCCGGCTCCTCAATGGGCTTTGACGTGCTAATGCATTGGTTTAACAGTCCGGGTGTGGCAATGTTTTTTATTATTGTTATAGAGAAACATGATCAGATTTTCCCCGGTTCAGAAAAAAATATCTGAAGTACTGTACTGTATACTAGTTTGTCACTCTTCCCATCTCTTCTTTGCTAAATGGCTTTTGAATACAGTCACATGAAGACAGAGGTGAAACAGCCCTACA
This sequence comes from Lepisosteus oculatus, assembly GCF_040954835.1. NCBI lineage: Eukaryota > Metazoa > Chordata > Actinopteri > Semionotiformes > Lepisosteidae > Lepisosteus > Lepisosteus oculatus. The sequence goes on from NC_090713.1 coordinate 10,051,276, forward strand.
CAGCCCTGTCGCAGTACACGAATATAATTATATCTTATTAATTTCTTGAGATACGAGATTCTTTTAATACAGTCTTTGCTGTGCTCTAGAAGATCCTTGTGATATTTCGAACTCTGGTTGAATGATAAGTGTCGCAGTTTAAATCATTTTCGTAGTTAGAAATTATGTAACACTCTGTTAAAAGCAAGGGAGTTTTTATGTCCGTTGCAGTTTTTTTGCAACATGAATATAATTATATCGTTATTAATTTCTTGAGATACGCGATTCCATATTATATTCCCTTTTAATCAAATTCTAAAAGTATGCTTGTTGACTCCGGTATCACGTTAGTTAAAGACTTCGATGCTTAAAATCTTTAGGGAGAAATGGAATACTGGTGTGTATGTTTTCTTTAAAGTACCGAGACCAGCCATATACTGTATGTTTAAGTTCCAAAATTAATATCGTTTATGGCCTTCACACGCATTGCAGTATGCTCCTATTCTTTTTATGCTCAGGCACTAAGATTTCCCTTCAGTGGTAAAATTCCATATAAATATTCAATACTTAAACGGGCACAGTTAAGACATTAAATATACATATACACACTGTATACAGTACAGTTTGCATACAGTAATATGTTTATGTTCCTAAATCAATCTCTTTTATGAGCATGTGAAAGGCATGGTGAATCGATTCTCAAAAATTACTGTACTTTGCATGATTGGAAACAAATGCGTGATTGCAAAATGCTGTGGTGTTACTTTTACAAAGACGGTCAATGAAAAAAAGAATGTTGACCAGGGCAATACTTTGAGTTTACACTTACAGCTTGTCCAAGGTCATTCATTATTAATACTATTAGTAATTTCTTCGTTAAAGACTTTGATGGAGACAGCTCAAACATGAGAGGTTGAGCTTTATTAGCTCCACCTTGCGGAAATTCCGGATACTATTATTTTGCTTGTCGTATTATAGGAGAATTTACGGTAACTAGCGGTATTTACCGGTAACTCACGGTATTTACCAGTAACTCGCGGTAGACTGCATACAGCGTACCGGAAAATAATGCAGTATCGCCCGCGCATTTTGAATGGCTGCATCTGTACAGTACTTATGGATTTCGTTGCTATAAAAAGTAAAAGGCAGCTATCAGTTATTAAATGTAAAACTCACAGGGCTATCAACACCCCCAGAACACTGAAGCATGTGCTGCCAATGAAAAGTGTCTCTTCCACGCAAATTGGTTTCCTCTGTAGTGAAGCAAATGTCTGCAAACTCCAGTAGATCATGGAGCGTTATTATAGCAGTGTAATGAAAGCATTCTTTCCGGACCCTATGCAGACGACACAATCCAGGGATGAGTGAGGAAAACACAGGGAAAAAAACATGCGGGAGTCAGGAATTCAAACAGGGGGAGTGTCCATGGTGATCGGGGAAGGTGTGGCCGAGGCAAACAATCCAGAGCTGAGTCCAAAAGGGGTATTCAAGACGGGGCAAAAGTCCAAAGCCAGGCGATCCATCCAAGACAGACGAGATTAAAACAAGAACCAGGTCAGAACCGGCACAGGAACGGGAACAGGAACAGAAACTAAATCCTTGACGAGACCAGCCACTTCCAGGTCCCGGACTCGCCTGGTACGGGGACCAATGCAGACCCCGGAACAGAGTCAGTATCTGGCTTTTAAGGGAAACTGAAAAGGGGGCTGGAACAGGGAGCAGGTGCGGGAGATGAGCAAAAAACCAGGAAGGGCTGGAGCGTCCTTAAGAGGAGGGGTTTACGATCGTGATAAGCAGTTGCTTGGAGCAGGGGGTTCGGCTAAAGGACGATAGCTACCTTTTTTTATACAAATCCAAAAGTGTGTGACACGGATAGTTCTATATAATCAGTCAGAGTCCGAATCAGTCCCTTCCACAGATTGTCTTTCTCTTATTATAATACCAATAAAATGGACAGCACTGTGGCTCAGTGGTTGCTAATGTGTATTGTGTAGTGGTTAATAGTGGATACTATTGCTGCCTCACAGCACTTGAGCCCTGTGTTCAGTTCCTGGGGTGCTATCTGCATGGAGTTGGTTTGTTTTCACCATGTTTGACTGGGTTTCCTCTGGGTGCTTTAGTTTCTTCAAACAGTCTTAAAAGCCATGCTGATAGGCTAATTGGCTTCTGGGAAACCTGGCTCTGATGTGAGTGTTTGTGTCTGTCTTGCCTGCGATGGACTGCATTCATGTACAGGGTATACCTGCCCTGTTTGCTTGCTGGGAGAGACTCCAGTTCCACTGCAACCCTGAACTGGATGCAGCAGTTAGAAAACGGATGGATGGAATGTCGGTAAAGTCTAACAACATAAAAAGTCTTTTCAAATGCCTTACTGCTGATAATTGTTCATTATCATGATTTAATTACTCTGTATTTTCTGTAGTTATAGTGATCCCTTGTTTGTGTTTTGTACACTCAGCCCCAGAAACACACAGTCAGTGAATCAGTGCTGTCTTTATTCTCTGCAGTGTGGGACAGGGAGTAGTCAGGGGATTTAGGGAAACTTTGATTTTTGGAGGTGTTTCAAGCATTCCTCCTGTAGCGGCGAGACTTATTAATAAGAAAGAATTAAGTGTTCTGAGCCTTCCCAAATGAGGCCCCATTTCTCTGTTCATCTCTGTGGTGCAGCCACAGAGAAACCATTCATGCAAGATGTTTTCTTTTGATAAGGACAGCTCCCAAAGGGGGATGCACTTAGCTAAGCCTGGCTATCATGATCAATGGTCATCCATTGGCGCCTATCTGTCTAGGGAGTGCCAGTTGGACATCTGGACTGCATTACTAAGTGTCAGGACTAAGTGACTCATATCTCACCTTGATCAACCAATCAGGGACTGGTAGGGCCGAGTAACCCACGTGGGACTCTGATGCCCATGGAACTAACTAGCCAATCAATGAGCTGAAGTTCCTCCAGGTAAAAACAGGCAACACAGAGATTCAACAAGATTCAGAAGGGATTCTGGAGAGGATTCTGTGGACTGTTCTAAAGGGAATTCAAAGGAGAATTCCAGGGCAGGACGGCCCAGGAGCAGAAGGCTCCCAAGGGCAGGACATCCTCGCAGGGCGCCTCCTGACCATCCTGAGACTCAGCACGGACAACCACAGAACGGCCAGTGTGTCCGAGTGCCAGAACTTTCCTTTGTTCTAAGAGTCTAGAGTGGAGGTTGCCAGAGAGTAACCAGCAGCAGGCCTCATGAACAGGTCGGAACTGTGGACAGCTGAATCACTATTCAGAACTAGCTCTTCATTAGGAACGAACCGGTCCTCTTCCTGACTTGCTGGGACCCACAGTCATCTTTTCTCCTGTGCACAAACTTTGCTAGTTAAAGCCAACAGTGAGCATCAGCAGCGCACCGTCGCAAGCCGCACAGCACAGCCTGGCACGGAGCCAGAGAGCGCGGATTGGACAGCAACAAGCCTGAAACTGTTTCTTTGTGCCCGCAGGAGATCTGAATCCCCAGAGATTGGATAAGTATTCAACTTCAATGCATTACAGCTCGAGAATTCAATTGTTATCCCAACCAGTTGATATAAATTTAATTCCTAAGAGTTATGTACTTGTTTCGAGTATCTAATGTAGAAGTTATAACCAAGTTCATTTATGAAACGGTCTTAACGAATGATATACTGAACGTATGTCCTCTTGATATATGTAACTCTTTGTAACTGATTGAATATACAGTGCCTTGCGAAAGTATTCGGCCCCCTTGAACTTTTCAACCTTTTGCCACATTTCAGGCTTCAAACATAAAGATATAATTTTTTTTATTTTATGTGAAGAATCACCAACAAGTGGGACACAATTGTGAAGTGGAACGAAATCTATTGGATTTTTGAAACTTTTTTAACTAATAAAAAAATGAAAAGTGGGGCGTGCAAAATTATTCGGCCCCCTTGCGTTAATACTTTGTAGAGCCACCTTTTGCTGCGATTACAGCTGCAAGTCGCTTGGGGTATGTCTCTATCAGTTTTGCACATCGAGAGACTGAAATTCTTGCCCATTCTTCCTTGCAAAACAGCTCGAGCTCAGTGAGGTTGGATGGAGAGCGTTTGTGAACAGCAGTTTTCAGCTCTTTCCACAGATTCTCGATTGGATTCAGGTCTGGACTTTGACTTGGCCATTCAAACACCTGGATACGTTTATTTGTGAACCATTCCTTTGTAGATTTTGCTGTATGTTTGGGATCATTGTCTTGTTGGAAGATAAATCTCCGTCCCAGTTTCAGGTCTTTTGTAGACTCCAACAGGTTTTCATCCAGAATGGTCCTGTATTTGGCTGCATCCATCTTCCCCTCAATTTTAACCATCTTCCCTGTCCCTGCTGAAGAAAAGCAGGCCCAAACCATGATGCTGCCACCACCATGTTTGACAGTGGGGATGGTGTTTTGAGGGTGATGAGCTGTGTTGCTTTTACGCCAAACATATCGTTTTGCATTGTGGCCAAAAAGTTCGATTTTGGTTTCATCTGACCAGAGCACCTTCTTCCACATGTTTGGGGTGTCTCCCAGGTGGCTTGTGGCAAACTTTAGACGAGACTTTTTATGGATATCTTTGAGAAATGGCTTTCTTCTTGCCACTCTTCCATAAAGGCCAGATGTGTGCAGTGTAAGACTGATTGTTGTCCTATGGACAGACTCTCCCACCTCAGCTGTAGTTCTCTGCAGTTTATCCAGAGTGATCATGGGCCTCTTGGGTGCATCTCTGATCAGTCTTCTCCTTGTCTTTCAAGCAGAATGAGACCATGTGTGTCAGTGAATTGCTGTTCTGAACACTTTTAAGACACACAGTGTTGATCAGTCACTGTCCAGCCTTTTAGAGTCACTGAGGACAGTTAAATTAATGAAAAATGTATCACATGTATTTTCTCAGTGTTGCAAGCTGGTTAAAAATAATGAGTGCAACTGGACATAATCCTTCTCTCTCTCTGTATTTTTCTCAGTCTCTTTCAGATCTGTCCCACAGAGTGCAGGAGTGCACCTTCTCTAGCTCTCCTGCCTGCCTCACACCCTGCTGACAAGAGGCCAACTCTTGTATAACAACTGACAGCTGACTCCTCTTAGGCAGTGACTCATCTGACTGCCTATCACACTCAGGTTATTTCCATTGTTTATACCGTAAATATTCACAATCCATCAACATTTATAAATTATTTTAAATCACTTTCCTCTCGGAGTCCAGATTGTTCTGACTCTCCAGCACAGACTGGTGTTCCAAGAGGCACTATCTCTATCAGCTGCACAGCCAGCAGCTGCTCTGGTACCTGGAAACCCAGCTGAAGATGCACTAGATTACTGCCTCACTACTGTTAGCTGCTGTTGTGGGTAAGACAGTTATCCAAGTCTGTCCAAAAACCCCACTCACCTCTAAATGAGCTTAAACAATCAGGACAGGGGACTGAGGCTGAGAAGAGTTGCAGAACTGTTACAGATGGACTGAACAGAGCTGGGTTTTAACATAATTTGCAAACATTGGTTAAAAAAACACATTACATTTATATTTTAGAAATGAGCAACTTGTACTTTTTTACAAGACAAAATTACAAAAATTACAAATAACTTGAGTTTCTCTGCAATGAATTAACATATACATAGAAGTTAAAAAAATGTTTTAGTTACTAAGACCTTTCATCCATGATGAACAAGCCTCAACTCTATACATTGTTGAACAAAGTATTGCTGCTCTGCAGCTGTTCTCAGCCTCAGTCCCCTGTGTTTACAGTTTATGAACAGAGCAGATCCAGCTGAGTTGAAGAAGGTTTTTGTACAGGCGTGTATCACTTTGTGAGAGGAGTATGTGCACCCTGTCCACAGTAGTAATCTGCTGCATCTTCTGCCTGGACTCCACTGATGGTCAGACTGTAGTCCAGTCCAGGTCCTCTGCCAGTGAAACGCTCTGGGACCCCATACTGACGTTCAGTTGCCCAGTAAATGAGGAGTTTTGGAGCTTCTCCAGGTTTCTGTTGGTACCAGTTCAGGTAGTTATAATACCCAGTAATTGAGCTACTGGCTTTACAGTGGATTGTGACACTTCCTCCAGAGAGGACGGAGAGAGCTGGAGGAGTCTGAGTCATCTCAGCCTGCCCAGAGGACTCTGAAAGAAACAAATATTAAAACAGGCGGGACTTTTAAATCAAAATCAGTGATCGGTTTGTAAAGAAAGATATAAAAGAACGCATGAGATGTGTTCAGTATTACAAATAATAATAATAAAAGTCCTCACCTGGGATCCAGATGAGTAGCGTCCAGAGGAAGATGGTGATGAAGGTCATTGTTGCTGTGGGTTCTGTTGCCATGAAGGGCAGCTCTCAGTCATGAAGTGTTAAACTCACAGGGCTATAAACACGCCCAGAGCACTGAAGCATGTGCTGCCAATGCAAAGTGTCTCTTTTATGCAAATTGTCTTCCTCTGTCTGTAGAAAATGGAGAAGATCACTTGCTGTAGTTGTGGCTCTGGTATGCAAAGCACCTTCTTCTACTGTGTATAAATCCTGTTTCAGACCAATCAATGTGATCTGAGCTGGGAACAGAGGTAGGACTTGAAAATGGATAGATAGTTTTCCTCTGTTTTGCATCATTCATTAATCACAGGGTTTTTATAAAGATGAGAGAGAAGGGCTTTCTGTCGGATCCCTGACTGAATTTAAAAAAGACATTGAGCAACGTGAGACCCCAGTAGGTGAGGGCCAGGGAGAGATCACATCATCTCACTCTCTACAACATCTCCCTCTGCTGGGGACTTTGGGGAGAGCATTATCATTACAACCCTGCTCTCCTCATGATCTTAACCCAGGAGGAGGAATTTCTCACACAGCCTGCTCTCAGCCTCCAGGGGACAGCAGTTCCCTGTAGAAGAGAGCAGGTACTTGTAGCCTCCAGTTGACAGCAGAGGGAGCTACACTGAGGGGGCTGTTCTTTCCACTTGCTGGAGGGTAGAGTTCACACTTTCACACACCGGTCTGATGAAGTGTTTTTTTTTATATACAGATAATTCAAGATGGAGGTTGGTGTTGGGTTTTGAAGAGCCTCCAAAGGAAAGTTTTGCTTTATTAAAAACTCCTTGCACTGTAATTATTCTGCAATTGCAAGTTTAAATGTGCCAAGGCCGCATGATCCGCATGTCATGAACCGTATTCCCGCGTGCACCTCTCGCCGTCAACACCTGCGCACTAGTTAAGCTATTATCACTTCTCACACCTTTTCCTATTTATACCCTCTCACTCCTCTCAGTCCCCGCTCACTGTTCAGCTCGACTTTTGACTTTCTCTTGTGTACATACCTTTCTGACCTGACTTCTGGATGTCCGACCCCGTTCAATCTTTGGCTTCGATTTCGTCTCTGTCTAGCGTCTTTTGGATTTGGATACCTTTCTGACCTGACTTCTGGATACCCGACCCTGTTCAATTTCTGGCTTCGACTTCGTCTCTGTCTAATATCTTTTGGATTTGGATACTCTCGACCTGACGCTCAGGAAACCCGACCCAGCCTTCCTACCCCGACCTCGTATTCTTCCTTTCGCTTCTGGGATTTGGACGCCAAACTCATTCAAACTACTCTCTCAGCACCGCATAGGGTCCGAGCAGTTATTCTCACACATCCCTAGTGACAACATTGACACCGCAGGTATTTTCAGTAGGTTGAAGCAGATATTTTTTCACAAGCAGATATTTTTTATAGCCAATCACAATACTGCTGGGCTTTTGCACAGTGCTGCTGTCTGAATGCTAGTGGACATTGCAGCTGTTTTACTTCTAATTTATACTACCGCTATTGTGTTCTGTATTAATTACATCCATATTCCTGCAAACCACAGTTTTATTTTGTTTTATTTTATACTATTATGTTGTTGTCACACATTCCATTATGTTCCTGTCTCCCACAATCTGTGCTGTGATCTGTTATGTCATGAGTGAGGAAACAGTCAAGTAAGCATTTCATTGTAATCAGGTACACATGACAATAAACCAATGACAAAAAAAAACACATGAAAAATTTTATTTTGTTCAGTGCTAGTAGTATAAGAGTACTGTATTTTTAGAATAGTTTAAAGGAAGCTTCAATATCTTAAATATCAAGATTTCTGTCATATGATGTTGTTCGTTCCTGTTTTATCTGGGGAATGAATATAGCTGGAGCCACTGTGTCTAATTATTGAACTCCATATTACTGCAGATATGTCATTCATGAAATTCAGTGTGTTTGTGTGCAGTTGAGTTCTATTTCATTGTCTTCACTCTCAGCACCTGCAGGAGGTCCCAGCTGCAGCAGTTAATTCGCTGTACAGTCCTACTGAGGGAGGTTTTTGTATGGCTGTGTAACACTGTGTGCTTGGCTAGTTACTGTTGATGTTGTGTTCACTCTGACAGTAATAATCTCCTGCATCTTCAGGCTGGACACCAGTGATGGTCAGAAAGAAGTCAGTCCCAGATCCACTGCCACTGAAACGACTTAGGGTCCCAGAGTTTAGTTTATTTACAAGATAAATCAAAAGTTTAGGAGCTTCTTCAGATTTTTGATGGTACCAGGCCATGCGTTCACCATAGCTATCACTGTAAACTGCAGGACTGGTCTCACAGCTCACAGAGACTGTCTGTCCAGAGAGAAAAGATTTCACTGATGGAGTCTGAGTCACAGTAACCTGTCCACAGGACTCTGAAAGGAACAAAACAGAACAAGAAACACTGAAAGTTATACTAGAATATTGTTCAAATATTTAGTACAATATTTGTTTACATATATCATCCACAAAATCTTTCTGCTGTATATCATTCTTACCTTGAATGCAGAGAAAGAGAACAAAGATGAAGATGGTGATGAAGGTCATTGCTGCTGTGGGCTTTGTTGCCATGAAGGGCAGCTCTCAGTCATGAAGTGTTAAACTCACAGGGCTATAAACACTCCCAGAGCACTGAAGCATGTGCTGCCAATGCAAAGTGCCTCTTCTATGCAAATTGTTTTCATTTGAATCAGCAACAATTCTAGAAAATATTTTGTCTTTGAATGGACTAAGATTAGCATTAAAACATCCATGAAGAAAACAATTGATCCTGATTTATATGGAGAACATGATATGGCAAAATCGGTTGAGATCATACTGTATTTGTTGAGGTATGAGAACTAATTAATTTCTTGATAAATGATTTTGAGAAATTGTTTGTGACTTGATTACATTTTTAGCTGAAACCTGTTCTTATACTGTACATTCTGTATTTATGGTTCCGTTGTGAAGATTAAAGAATGAAGGAGGTAAATACAAAAATTATGAGAATTTATAATTTTATTGCAATACAACAGATTCCTATTCTTAAAAATACGTACAGTATGATATCGCTGTCTGTTGAGTTGTGATTAAAAGGGCAGTAAGAATAAAATACAGACTGAGTTACACCTCAAAGCAACTTAACCAGAGCCTGTAGATACACTGTTGGCCACACCTGAGAGGGAAAGTCAATTCTAGTGTTGATTCTACTGGAGAGGAGGTGATTTGACAATCAGACACCAGCAGTGAGATCACTTAACAGAGCTGTCTGTTGAGGCACAATGAGGCAGCAAATGTTTTTTTCACTGTACGGTGCTCAGACACTGGTGGCTGATGTTACTTTTATATTTCTGCCAGGTTGCTTGTGAGTCAAAGCTGTGCCATAGTCACTGCCTGTGTGTAATCAAAATGGAGCAGCTTGACTTCCTTAGAAATACATCTTTCTCTTTAATAGATATTTGATGTTAAGTCATAAATGTCAAAGCAGTGTAACAAATAATCAAGAAGAATTAGGTTTTGGACCAAATTAGGGATGAAGTGTTCAAATGGCACAGATCAGAAGATTTCTTTTCTCTTTAAGTACAGTGACATTTATCATTATGTACTGAATTGTGCATCACCCAGACCCCTATATAAAACTCCTGCTTCTCCTGCTGCTCAGTGTGGAAGAGGGAAGTGATTTGAAATGCCAATGTGAAGTTGTTCTGTGTCTGAGCCTGGAGTCATTGTTCACACATTGACTTAATTCTAGTCTCTATAGATACAGTAACTCATTTGTATGGGTAGAAATGGACTAAGTCTGTGAAATTATAGAGGAAATCATATTTGACTTACCCAATAAATTAAAAATGAGCAGAAAATGAACTTTTCATTAGCACAATAACCCGAAGCTCAAGTCCAGAGCCACACTGAAGAGGTCTGACAGGAAAAGACTGAATGTCCTTGAGTGTTCCAGTCCCAGTCAAAGCCCAGACTTGAATCCCATAGAAAAGTGATGGAGAGGCTTGACAGCTGAAGTTCATAATCAGTCCCCAACAGACCAAGTGAGGACTGAAGCAGTTTTACCAGGAAGAACAAACACAACTACACCATCCTGCTGTTCACATCTGAGGGAGATGTACTGTATCCAGGAATGTTGACAACAGTAATTACTGCTAAATTTGCTTCTCTGCAACGACTGCCTTAGAGGACTGAATACTGATGTAAATTTGACTGTCTATATCATCCTTGAAGGTTTCACTGGCATTTAATCTTCTACACCTATAACAGAGTTCATTTAAAACTCAATGAAAAGAAATGCTTGAAAAAAAAGAATTAGACATTATTTGGAATTCAACAAAGTGTCTATATCATGAAGTATACTGTAATTTATAATACTACAGTATTACTTGAAGTTAATACCATTCATTTATACGTGTAAGTAGGAAAGCTTTGAAGTACATACAGTATGGAGAAAAAGCAGTTATTTTCAAGTGCAAGAAAGTAATAATGTATTTCAGTCATTTAAAACTGAAAATCACTTGAATCACAAGTCCAAACTACAATTACAGACCTGAAACTCATGAAAAAGATTAATTGTGTTGCACTTTTTGCACTGTAAATCAATGATAGACGATATATTATACTCTGTGAATTGTCTGTATCTTTATAGTTTTTTACTTCTTGTATTGACATGTTTTATCTAAACAAAGGTATTCAGAATGTGGGAAGCTGCCTAATGTGCAGAAAGACCTAATTTCATAAACATAACAATATTTGAAACAAATGCCACAATATCAGAAATAAAATGGATAAATTAGTCTTTTATGTGACATTAATAACTATGGATAAGACTGGGGATTGCTTACAATGACACTAAGTCACTAAATAAGTAGAATACAGTATGAATATGAAAAAATCTTTTAATTTTGTTAATTCTGTTTTGATGTTTGAACATGTGCATGAAACTTTTATTTTCCATGTTGTTTGCAAATAGTATAAATATGAAATTCTTCCATTACACTAATATTTTTTCTTCAATGTCAATCAAACCCCATCTACACACTGTTCTGATTGACTGAGTGTGGACTGTGGGCTCAGGATGATCTGGGATATTACAAACGGTCACTGAGATCTCAGACAGTAGAGACAGGGCATTTCAGGAATCCTTCTTCAGGTGCTTAGAAAGAAAGGTAACCATTGGCACTGAGGAGATAAATGCCAACAATCTGCAATGAACCTTAATGTGTTTTTTGGCTTTATCCATGTTCTATTGAACAGCGCAGGAATCGTTGATCTGTCTTCCTCTTGTGGTCAGAGTTGAAAACTGCAGTCTTCAATGATTGTGTTTCTATGTGAAAATAAACACACCAGAAGGAGACTCATCAAGACCTTCAGTGTCTTCTGGCTCCTGATTCGTCTGATTGTCATTCTAACAGTTTCAGTGTTCTGTGAACAGGCAGTCCCATATGTTAATAAGAAATTAACTCTACTGCCTGAACAGCAGTTTTTTCTTTCTCTTCTCAGTGATGGAAGCTATCATTGGAATAAACATAAACAATATATAATATTGTTTAAAATGCTAAACAGATGCACTTTTAAATCTTATCAAGAATGAATAACATATTGTCTACTTACTGTAGTTGGTCAAAGCACAAATCATTAATTAATTAATCATTAATTTTTCATTTTCAATTTCATTTAATAATGTGGATACATGTAGAAGTAATTTGGGTAAAAAAATGACTATAACGTTAATCTAAAAGTTTAATACATTATGTACAAATTTATTGGTGCTCAGTTCACATGTAGCAGGTCTGCAGCTGTTCTTAGTCTCAGTCCTCTGTGGTTCCTGTTGATGAGCCAGAGCAGCTCCTGTAGAGCTGAGGGAGGTTTTTGTACAGACATGTATCACTGTGTGAGAGGGAAGCTTCTACCCTGCTGACAGTAATAATCTCCTGCATCTTCAGCCTGGACTCCAGTGATTGTCAGTGTAAAGGCTGTTCCAGACCCACTGCCAGTGAATCGATCGGGAACCCCAGACTGACGGTTTGTTGCACCATAGACCAGGAGCTGTGGAGCCTTACCAGGTTTCTGCAGGTACCAGTGCAGGTAGCTGTAACTACCACTGGTAACAGAGCTGCTGGCTGTACAGCTGATAGAGACAGAGCTTCCTGGGAGAACAGACTGAGCTGGAGACTGAGTCAGAACAATCTGCCCACTGGACTCTGGAGGTGAAGTGGAAACAAAGAAAGAGTATACTTGCTTGTTATAAATGTTTGCTGTTTTTACACACTGAACTTCTAAAACTTTGGTTAAATATTTTGACACAATAATTAAAATCAATACTGCTTCATCACACATTATGAAAGAAGTTTATTTTTTAATCCTCACCTTGAGCAAAGAGCCCCAGTGTCCCCAGCAGTAGAATCAGTGGCATCATTGTCCTGTGTGTGTCAGTGACTCTGAAAGTGCTGAACAATGACTGATCCACACTGTGAGTCTTTAAGTGTTGAGAGCAGTGAGGCGGCACAGGTATGCAAAGCTCCTTCCTGTATACAAATCCTCTTACAGACAGTTAGATTAGATCTGAGCTGTGAAAACAGATGGGGCTTGTTAGGGTTTTGTGTCAGTTAATGTTTTGCTCTGTTTATCCCAGTCAAAGATGGGATACTAATCTCTAACATGCTAAAAACACAGTTTATCATATTACAGCTTGATCCTTGTACTGTATATTAAATACTAAAAATACATTGCCACAATACATTGTGTTGTGTCCAGTTCAGAAATATGCAATACATTTCTTTCTTTAATATCACCACAATGTTTGGCTAAACTTGCGACCGCTGAACCTAAGCAAGGCTGGTCCTGGTCAGGACTGCAATGGGAAATCAATAATATGATTGTGTTACTGTGAATGGTGTTTGTGGATCAGGAGTCTGCAGACCTTCTTCTGTATCAGGAATTCATTAGCTGCCCTCTAGGAGGTCCTGTCCCATTAATAGGGTCTGCGACACAGCGGTCGTTTTTTCACCTGAAGTCCCGCTAAACACCACTAGAGGGCACTGGGGAACCAAGAACTGCACTCGATCCCCAGATCTCTGATTGCTGTGTGGGAATTCCGCCTTAACAAAATAATTAATAATAATTGCTTAAACTTATATAGTGCTTTTCTGGACACTCCACTCAAAGCGCTTTTACAGGTAATGGGGACTCCCCTCCACCACCACCAATGTGCAGCCCCCACCTGGATGATGCGAAGGCACCCATAGTGCACCAGAACGCTCACTACACAACAGCTATCAGTGGGGAGGAGAGCAGAGTAATGAAACCAATTCATAAATGACTGGCAACTGCTTTTCTTGATAGGTGCAGCGCTAAAAGATGCTCATGTGACTGCTCAGTGTTTATTATACAGTAGAACCTCACCTCTGACCTTTAGACGCAGGAATAATTTTCCTTTTCACAAGAAGAGCAAATTGTGTTCTGTTTTCTTTCTTGTGAACAGTACGAGCTTGGCTTGTCACATTTCCTTTAAACCTCGAAATAATTAAATGAAAGATCCCTGAGCTGCTCCTCTGGCTCTCACTCAAGGGGTATTGATCTGAGACCATTGTCGACCAGGACCAGCGTTATTCCAGCACCACAACCCTGTTACATGTGTTCAGTCAAATTCTTGAGCTGCTGGTTATTTAAGACCCATGACACTTTTAGAATGTTCACCTCAGTATCCAATGATGTGAATTTGCACAAAAAATAGTACCTCCATATTTACTTATCTTACATTCTGAATAAGTTGACTGATTGACCGTACAAAGTAGAGCATAACAGATAGTGTAGTTCAAGTTCAAGTTCAAAACTGTATTCACAGAACAACTAATTGCATAGAATTTGGTTTGGTGAGTTCATACAATTAAATACATACAATGCAATTTCAACATAAAGCCATTAACACAATACATCTACCCAGCACATTCACAAACCATCCAAACTATATTGCATGTTCTTCATGTATTTTGATATATTTGATGGTGTATTTCTTACTTTGACCTTGTTAAAATATTTCTTTGTCATTCCAGAGTGACCAGTTAACCATTTGGAAAAACACATCAATTCATACAGCATACACTGTATACAGCAGAAACAGATCCTCCTTGAGGTATCATGAATAAAAGGCATTTTGCAGATAAACCCCAAATTGTCTCTGTTTTACTGAAGGTTTCCCAAGCTCAGACAGGAACAAATTCAGTGTTCTTTTCCATGCCCTCGTTGTATTTGGTCTTGAACCTTCATTTCTCTTTCATAACTCAGATTTTTACACCTTTAATAACCTGTAGTTCAGCCCAGCAGACACTGTTGGGCCCAAGGCTGCTGATACAGTACATGTGATATAATGAATGACGCAAAGTACTGGCAAATCCTATAGCAGAACATGTTTGACTACTAAACTAAAAGATGAGTAGAAAATTCACTCTTCATTGTAAATAGTGAGGTGAAGCACAAGACCAAAGCAACACTGAAGAGGTCTGACAAGAAGAGGCTGAATGTCCTTGAGTGTTCCAGTCCTGGTCAAAGCCCAGGCTTGATTCCCATAGAAAAGTGATGAATTGAGATGGACTGACATATGTGGATTATTAATTTTGTCAAGAATAATGGACACAATTACACTATCCCTCAGCGCAAATCCAGTACAGACCTGTCCAAACCTGTAACTTGTGTAATATCTGAGCTGAAAGGAGCACAGTGGTCTGGGCTGGTGATGAATCCTACATGCAGGCAGGCAGATGAGTGAGCAGGAGGGCAGAGAGGCGAACAGGCAGTAGACTGCAAGTACGCTGGGCAAACATTCCAAGGTCAAATTCTTCCAGCACGGGGTTACCTTTAAAGCGGAGACGACGGCACCGAAATTTTTTGGCGCGCCTTCTCTTTAAAGCCCTGGCCAAATATGAAGACAGTACGTACAGTTATAATTCAAACGGAATTAAAAACTACACATCCCAGTAACCATGTTGGTGCTTGTGATCATTGCATTTAACCAATGAAACAGGGCGAAAAATCAGTCACATGACTTTGGGGCAGAGTTTCGAAAGCTTAACCTATCAGCAACAAAGCGAAATTTACACGATAGGCTACCTCAAACTGTCAGTTACACGACTGTGTATGTCGCTTAAGCCACTCCTATTTGGCATTTTAGTTATGGAGGCGAGAAGAGCCCCCCCCCTCTCTGGGTGCCTGATTTGCCGCCATCTTTAACCGCTTCGTGTCCAAATCGCAGTAGCTACGCGTACGAAATTAAGTTCATCCCAGCTACAAAACATATATATTTTTGTGGTAAGAGGGAGCAAAACATCAGTATTTACTGCTTTTAATTAGTGTACGATTTATAGTTGAAATCTGAGCCTAAATATAAAGTTAAAATCTCGACAAAGCAATGTAGGAAATACAGAGAAAAGAAATCCTTTCTGACATCTAAAATCAGTTTCGATCAAGGTCTCTAAAATGAACAAGAAAAAGAGGATTTTCGGAGGGCAATTACGCTGTATTTATACAGAATAAGTGATTTATGAGCAATCTAATTTCTTGTTCGTTTAAAACAGTGAAATGTCAGCTGCAAAAGATCGCACCAGAAACAGCACTCTCTCTGCCTGTCATAGACGTTCAGGAAAGGCTGAATGAAGTCATGGTGATCAATAATAACAGTTGTAGGACAAGAAACAAAAGATAGTGAAAACTTAAGATTTTTAAGGCTAAAACTCAAATTCATTCTACAAATTAAGGCAAATGAAAATTCAGGACGTTAAAGTGCTAGAGGTGTAAAAAAAATACAAAAATGCACATGAGCAAAAAGTTTTAGAAATGGAGCAAACAGAATAAAAGCCATGCCTATAGTGCAGAAGAGGGATGCAGGAACACTTGCTTAGATATACAAAAAAATTACAAAAAGCTGTATGTTAAAAAAAAAAACATGTAAACATGTACATCAATTTCCCTTCGCGATCAATAGTCTTATCTATAAACATGAAACAGAGTGAGGAATCGGAAATTAGCATGCATAAAAAACAGCAATTCTGTCGGTGAGCCCTAAATGAATTAATAGCAACTATGGTTTCATGGAGGGCTTCTCAGATAGTTGGGCATTTAGGTAAACTGCCAGGTGAAAGGACTTGTAAACATATTTTGTTAAAGCAAGTCAGTTTTTTCCGCAACACATAAAAGAAATTTTTCCAAGAAAGTTTAGCCTTTGTCACTAATGAAACCACTAAATAAAGACATAAATATAGAAATCTTAAGATTTGTTTTATTTAATGTTGGTAGCAGGATGAACTGTCAGGTTGAGCTAAGTGTATATTTTGTCGCAGAGTTGCTATAAGATGTTAACAGTAAAAATGGTATTTAGAAATGAGTTATTTCAAGATGAAAATTTTCAGAATAATTGCAAATCTAGCAGGATAGAGAAAGCACAGAGAACTGGCAGTTAGATTGATCAGATTAGTATGAAAAGTCATTTAGCAAAGGGAATGAGAAGAGTGACAAACTAGTATACTTTAGATCTTTTTTTCTGAACCAGGGAAAATCTGATCATCTTTCCCTATAACAATAATAAAAAACTTTATTTTATATATTACCATTAAAGGTGGCATCTCAAAGCAATACAGTAGATGTAAAAACAGATAAAAGGACCACAGATTACAAAGTAAATACATATAAGAAAGACAAGCAGTTAGAGGTGCTACCAAAATTAGAAAATGAAGCAGATACAGACACTAAGTCTTCTGAAAAGAAAGGTTCTGAGGTTAGATTTAAATGCACTCAGGGTACGTGACTGATATCACTGGGAATACAAATTGAGAGCTCTGGGGTGCAGCTAGAGAAGACCCTGTCACCCACAGAATGTAGATGTTCTTGAGGACAGCTAGAAGACCAGAGTCAGACGGACAAAGGTGGGGGAGTAGACAGACAATAAGCCATATACTGTAGGTACAGAATGAAGATGAGGAATTTGAAGTTGACTCGAAACCTGATAGGTAACCAGTGCAAGGACTTGAAAACAGGTGTAATGCATCCCTGATAGGATTCTCGCTGTCATATTCTGAACATATTGAAGATTGCTCAGTGTGGATTTAATTTCCCCAGTGAACAGGATGTGCATTTATTAATTCTAGGAAAAAAAAGCCTTTCTTAATTTCTCTAGTTCTTAGTTTCTCTAGTCCCCTTTAAAATAAACTATTATCCCACAATGCAGAGTATTAAATGGCCAGTATTTACACATGATATTTGTGATTTAAAGAAATTAACACAAGCAGCTTTTGGGGATTTAAGTGTTGGCTGAGTTATTGCAGGATAAAAGACTAGAGATGTTGGTAAGAAGAAGATAATTTTGGGAAAGCTAAGGAATACACTGATAACAAGAACACTTCCTAATGGGGTTAGGCATACTTTTGATGAAGATGATGAAGTTAACAGACTGTATGTTTACATAGATACTGAAATGAGGATTGTATTTTAGATTTTGTGCAGTTACTAGTATTGAACTGTGTGTTGGATGCACATGAATTGAAGGAATGGGCAAACATAGCTGATGCGGATCCACAGAGCCAGCATATTAAGATGTTTATAATTAGAGGTAACTAGGTATGGATACTGATGTGCAAGAGAGGTGAAAAGGCCAGCACTATAAAATATTTTATTCTCAGTGAGATGCTGCCATTTCATAGTGGGTTTCTAACACTGTGTATAGTTCCATCTATTTCTAATCTCTTTATCCAGTACAGAAGATTTGGAGATTATCCCAGTAAGCAACGGACACAAGGCAGAATACACCCTGGACATAGCGCCAGTCCATCACAGGACAGACACAAACACACACACACCAGGGCCAGTTTTCCCATAAACCAATTAACTTACCAGTATGTTTTGGAGTGCGAGAGGGAGTCATATCACACATATGGAGAAAAACCATGTAACCCAGAGAGAACATGCAAACCCCACACACACAGGATGGCAGGAATTGAATCTAGGACCCCAGTGCTCCAAGATAGCAATGCTAACCACTTTGCCACCATTATAAATGGATGGATATCTTAGTTATCTTTCTAGTTCACAGGTTTGCATGCATAATTTAATTTTGAAAGGCGCTGAGACATCAGGTACTACTGTTGTATTTATGAAAAAGAAACAAAACAAAAAGCATACTAACAACTGTGCCATCCTACTCTTTAGTTAATACAATTTATTATTTATAAACAGTTAGCATTGTTAGCAAAATATTTTGAATTATATTTAACCCTATTTCTTCTTTAGTTTTGTATTTAACTTATTATATGATAGTCAGATTGAATGTATATTTGAACAATGAAAATATATTTTTACAAGATGCGGGGGAAAGTGCAACAACTTATTACAGTGCTAAATTTAATATTATTGCTAATAGTTTATGCTAACATCTAACTTAATTAGGTGTAATTAAAACAGTGAACTAAGTGTAACATACCATTCAGAAATACAATCGAGAATAGTTTTGTGGTGTTTGTATGGATGAAACGTTTCTATTAAATTCTGTAATCTTTCAAATTGTAATGTCATTAGACAGAACAAGAAGTTTCTGCTTTGTCTAAGGATGGTATCAAAAAGTAGTCTAGGTGGTGAGAAAGCTGTGCTTAATGATAATTAAGTGACTTAAAAGTAAAAAGAGTTGCTTCATATTGCTTGATTAATTTTAAAAACGAAGTTATAAATGCAGACGCGATCGCTGCCAGTAGAACGTTCGTTCTGTAGTGCTGCGCTCCGCGCCTCCTCCCTCTCTCGGTGCCGCGCCCCTCTCTGACGGAGCGCAGTGGGCGGTACGCTATTTTCAGAGCCTCTGTATGGGAAAAAAAGACCTGCTGATGAGTTTCACACAACAGGAAGAGAAAAGAATGGGATTTTTTCTCTTCAGAACGTGTGTTGTCTTTATGAAATTCGTGTATTTTAAACGTTTAATTAAGAAGTAAAAACCTTACAGCGTACACAGAGATTCTGAGCTGATCACGAGGAAGAAAAATCACCAATTTTTCGCGCATAAAAAGTGGTTTTTAACTCTCGAAACCTATTTTTATAGGTTTTAAAGTCGTGCAATGTCTAAGTTAACCAGGAACACATCATTATATCTCATTTTTTATTTCTTTTTAAAAAATTTTAAAAATCGTTTGCCCAGCCTACCAGTGCAAGCAGGTGGGAAACATTCAGCAGCCAGAGAAACACAGTCATGTGGCTATGCTGTGGTCATGCAAACAGGCTTTGAAGGATTAGAATCAATGCGCACACACAAAAGAAGTATAGTCAGGTGAAATGGGAAAGTCTGTAGCACAGTAGAGAATCCAGACAAGGTAGAAATTGTCTGAATCAAAGACAGGGGAAACAAGCACAGAACAAGGGAGATCTGAAACATAGTGTTACAGCCAAGGTGTTTTGGCTGTATTACATTGCAGTGTTATGATCCCTGCCTCTCAGCAACGAAAGAGGCAGAAGAAGGCGTAGCCTTAGTTCATCAGTCCACCTATCAGTGTACACTTTCACCACCACACCTCCGTCTCATCTGGTATTTAAGCATTAGTCTTTCCCTACTCCCTCGCTCAGTATTGGTTTCCCTTTCAAGCTACTTAGTTGCGCTACGCCTTCTACCTCCTCGTACTGTTCTGGTTCCGACTTTGGTTTTTCCCCTTTTACTACGTCTTTTGGATTACGGCTCGGCTACGGTTGCTTTCTCCTAGTTTGGTTCTCTGGCTTCCCCTGGACTCTCGGCTCTCTCCTTCGTCTACGGTTTTGGATTACGGTCTGGCTTTGGCTACTCTCTCCCTGTTTGGATCACTGGCTTCCCCTGGTCTCTTGGCTCTCTCCTTCGGCTACGGTATTTGGATCACGACTCGTCTCTGTCGGCTCCCGCAAGTGGGTTCACTACTTGGTTTCGGTTTCACTGGCCGAATCCGTAACATGCAGTTGATAAGAAAGCTCGGCTTATCTTTGATGACCCATCCCGACCTCTTCATTCCCATTTCCAAGAGCTTCCTGCAGGGAGGCAGTTTAGAAAGCCTGTGGCCAAGAAATCCACTGTTTCCTGAGGAGTCAGTATACTAAACACAGCTCAGTGTCTGTTTCCTGTATGGAGTTATGGAAATATGTGTAATGGTAGGGGAGCTGGTTTCAGCACGGTGACATCTTGGCCCTCCGTGCGCAAAGCAGGGACCTCGGCCGGCTGGGCTGAGGGAGGTCTCCTTTAGCTCACTCGACTGGTTCCCTGTTGTGTTATGCCGGAGACCTGGGTTTGTGTCCAGGTATTGCGGGATGAACCAGCAGGGGGGAGCGGCAAGGGCACAGGCCCGCACAGAACCACGATGGTCACATAATCGTAGTGAAGTATGGGCAGAGCAAGACGTGTGTACTGTATACAATACATATTTTTGCATGCCTCGGAATATTGTTTGTATTTAATGTATACTGATTTAATTTTGAGTATTGTGTTTTTTTTGTTTTGTATGGTGATGCCAAAGACAAATTTCCATCCTTTTGGAGATAAAATAAAGTTATATCTTAACTTATATCATCAATGAATTTCACTTTTTTATCAGTTCAATTGCTTCATACAGTAAACTGTGTTCTGTTTCATCTGTCTTCATCACAGTAGGTCCCAGCTGTAGCAGTACAGTCGCTGTGCAGTCCTGCTGAGGGAGGTTTTTGTACGGCTGTGTAACACTGTGTGAACAGATATTTACTGTTGATGTAGTGAACACTCTGACAGTAATAATCTGCTGCATCTTCAGCCTGGACTCCTGTGATGGTCAGAGTGAAGTCAGTCCCAGATCCACTGCCACTGAAATGCTCTGGGATTCCAGTCTCACGGTTAGTTGCATAATAGATTAGGAGTTTAGGAGCTTCTCCAGGTTTCTGTTGGTACCAGGATAGGCAGTCATTGCTTGAAGCGCAGCTGTCTACTGCTGTGCTGCTTTCTGACCTTGAGTTACATGTTTCACTGATGGAGTCTGAGTCACAGTAATCTGTCCTCTGGATTCTGAAAATAAAAAACATCATTATATTTTTGCATTGTTCAATGTATTATACTTCAATTATATCTTCCCCCCCAAAATAAAAATAAATAATGAAATAATATCTTACCCTGAGTGCAGACGATGAGTGTCCAGATGAAGATGGTGATGAAGGTCATTGTTGTTGTGAGTTCTGTTGCCATGCAGGGCAGCTCTCAGTCATGAAGTGTTAAACTCACAGGGCTATAAACACTCCCAGAGCACTGAAGCATGTGCTGCCAATTCAAAGTGTCTCTTCTATGCAAATTGGTTTTCTTGGTCAGTAAACCGTAGACTGTTATTATAGCAGTTGCTTAGAGCAGGGAGTTTTTTCTGAAGTATGAAACAGCCTTATTTTATACATACTGTATCTATATTGTAGGACAAAAAGAGTTATGATCTGCTTGAAGAGTGAAAGTTCAGTCTGCACCACAGATTGTCTTTCTCTTATTGCAGATAAAAACAGATGACACAGTGGCTGCTATCGCTGCCTCACAGCACTTGAGCACTGGGTTGAATTCCTATGGTGCTCTCTGCATGACTTTTGTATGATTTCACCTGGTTCAAATGGGTTTTCTCCTGGTGCTTTAGTTTCATTCCACAGTCTAAAGGACATACCAGGCTTATTGTCTTCTGGGAAAGTGGTTTGACTCTGAACATGTTTGTTTCTGTGTCTGCCGTGTGGTGGGCTGCTGTCACGTACTGTACAGGGTGTATCCTGCCCTGTGCTGTTTGCTGGCTGGGAGAGACTCTGGCTCCCTCGTGACCATGGATTGGATCAAGCGGCTAGAAAATGGATGGATGGAATACCTATAAAGTCTAACACCGAAACGTGTTTTCAAATGACATAGAATGATAATCATTAATCATCATGAGGTAAGAACTCATTTATTTGTAATTCTTCACTAAGCCTTAGAAAAACACGTTGAGTGACTCAGTACTGTCTTTATTCTCTGCAGTGTGGGACAGGGTGTAGTCAGAGGATTTTTACAGGTGTTACAATCCTTCCTCCTACCCCTGTGTGATCAAAGAGATCCCAGAGAGGAGGAACACTCTAACATAACAAGTGTAGCTGATACTGGACTGGTGAGATGAGTGAGTCACAAGTTGTGACCACACTGGAACAGCAGACATACAAAAGACTTTGAAGACAAGGGAGGACCCACTCCAGATCTCCAGCACTGTCTTTCTGCTGTCTCTGTATTAAAATATTTCCTGAAGAAATAAAGTTGCCCATGATTTCAAAAATTGTTTAGTTTTGAATGTTTCAAAAAAGCATTTAGAAGATGCAAAAAGAGAGAGGACACACCCTGAGTCCTTCCACAGGTGGGATTCAAACCAGAAAAAAAATCCATGAGCAGTCAAAGATGTCCAAGTGTCCTTCAATAAATTTGGTTTCCATACATCCTAAATTCATTGTAGTTTAATTCCTTCTCTGTCTTGAGCCTCGTCTGACCACCTAAATGTTCCCATATTATGCCAATACAGATGCAATATTAATAATTCTATTGCTTCTCATTGCAATGCATTTCTCATTGCATTGTCACTGTGCAAAGTGTCATTTGACAAATGTATAGACTCTTTGCAAATATTATAATTTTCAGAAGAAATCAGGGATTTAAAAGTGTCCCATTTCTTCATTCGCAAGTACAGGTAAAGATAGCCACAGTTAAGCTTTTCATTACTGTCCTATAATGTTCTGTGAAAAGTACAAGTATAAGAAGATAAAATACGCCCAGTGTGAGAGGGGACAGGAGATGAGGAGATGAGCCTGATAGAGCTGGAGAGGAGAGTAAGAAGACTGATAGGCTGGAACCCACTCAGGCCAGGTAGAGACAGAAACGGAGCAGCTCTGTGATATTGATACTGTATGTTGATTCTGTCAATGAGCGCCATCTTGTGGGTATTGCAAGACCTTTTTAAGTGTAATAGTGTGATGGGCTGGAGCCACAGGTGTTGGTGCAGACAGCATGATGAGTGAGGAAACATGCCTTCATTGATAACAGGTTATAACATCACTGGAGACTAAAAAGCCTTGATAGATTTCCTCTACAGACAGCTGCACAGCAGTGCAGTGCTCTCACTGCTGAGATATTCTGAATAATAATTTAAAATAAAGGTGGGTAGCTATATTTGTCACATTGTTAGAGTTTTGACAAAACACACAAACAAACAGTTGTAACTGAACCTCAGCAGGTTTCTGTTCTCACTCGCAACATTTTACCTGAGTTTTTTAACTGTAATTGTGTGTATCTTTGTGTGAACCTGTGCAAGTATCTATCTCCACAGGTTTTATGCAAAGTCGGTGTCTGATTCACTAACACTGCAATAAGGTGGGATCAGTGGCAGATTAAGGTGATCAGAGGCCCCTAGGCTACACGTTGTGTAGCCCCCTCCCCATTCCATTACCAGAAAAAAGGGAGAGAAAATACTGTAATAATTCAGTGATGCATTCGGAGTATGAGCTGCTACCGCCTATTCAAATGGAATCTACTGTAAGGTGACACACATGTACACAGGGAGCCCAAATACACACACACTACAAAAGCCTGTAATGTAAGTACAGCAATGCAACCAATAAATCAGATTCACAGCCAGTCTGCGAGCTGACAACAGAAATCATGCACACGCTTACTTTGAAACCAAAGATACACAACAAGATCAGCACAGCAGAGACCAATGACCACCCTGTTTGAGCGCATTATTTCAAGAACAGCAGGGCACTCCCAACTCGTGCAAGTCCATTGCAGCCAATAGATTCAAATCAGTCAATACACTGCATTGATGATTAGATATTTTTCTATGTGGGCTTTCAAGAAGGGATCAAACTCACTGATAACTTCAAGGACACCCATAAAGTTCCTTTTGTTGGGGCGCCTGAATGTTTCGCTGCATCCCATAAAGACAGCCCTCGCTCTGCTAAACACTTCACCACTGCAACCACGCTTTTCAAGACGTTAGTCCAATACTCATATTCATTGTCAAACTGTCTCTTTAGTTCTGAATCTATTTGACCATTATCAGCACAGCGCATAACGTATGCAACCATAGCCTTTTTATGGCTCTCCAACACTTGTTCAACCAAGCATGCGGCGGCATTTTTCCAGTCGCTATAGCCTACAGTCAGTCTGGACTGATTATCGCCGTCCTCAAATAATTTACATTCGAAACAAAACACTGCGTCTTTCGAAGGGGAACACAGCAGCCATTCTCTTGACACACACTCGCCATTTCCGAGTTTTCTTTTGAAGAGGGTTTTAGAGAAATACCTCTTTTGGTGTTTATGTTGTCTTTCTGATGCTGCAACATCCGCGTCTTGGTTTTGACATGATTTTGGACCCAACCTAACCCAGTATGCCCACATCTGTTCATATATTTTACCCCAGCATGCTGGGTCTGACCTATACGAGTTGTTAGCTCCATGGCAGCAAGTGCAACAGCCATTGCGGCGGCTCGGATATGGCTCGTTGATCATATGGAGATGGTGGTGGCGTTTCATATGGCTCTGCCTCTGACTCATGTTCCTGTGATTCCGTTGCGGGAGCTGGCTTGTCCTCATGATTGCCGTTGATGTAGACTGAGCCCAGGCTAGAGCTCGCTGCAGCTAACTTTTCAACCGCGGTTGCTGTAGCACTGGGTGTAACGTTAGCCGTAAACTCAGGATCGAGGTCCGGCTCAGCAAACTTGAAATAACCAGTCAATCTGGGGATCTTTCTAAGTAGATCCTGCTCACACTGCTCTGTTAGGAGCCATGCTTTTCGTCTTTGCGCCCCACTATCATATTTTCTATCACACATTTTGAGGCTAGTGAAGTACAAGTAAAGATGGGGGTTAAATTAAGTTCTTTCTGCTTGAAGTCTAGACTTCTAAGCAACAGGAGTTTATGGCAGGAAAGGGAGAACAGATAAGGATTCCAGATGCGAGCTAGGAGAGCTAGGGAACTCCCTGGGGACTCCCTGACCATTTGGCCAAAAAGCTGTAAACTGGCCAAACACGTGACCTCCCCCCTTTACCATAATAACGAGTGACGTCAGAAACGGAAAGAAAAGGATATATCAACCTAAAGTTTGTACCAGCACTTGGAACAATATTTAGGTTTTGTTGTTTAACTTCATCTCAGGATCCAGAACCCTATTCTTTCTGTTACAACACTAGCTACCGTAAACTTGTTCTAGAGGTCAACCGATGAATCTGACAAAATGAATTTGAACTGAGAAACCATTGCATCTAACCAATCATTGGTTCACAAATTATTAAACGTTTTTATGGACCAATGGGGGCCCACAGGTCCATTTAAAAAAATATCCTGGCCAATCAGGGGCCCCAGATCAGGCCCACAGGTCCGTTAAAAAAAATACTCTGGCCAATCGGGGGCCCCGGATTGATCAGGCTACAGCCTATGCTAGCCTGTTCTTTAATCCACCCCTGCTTACTGGCACAGGCGGACATCAGGGCCTTACAGTCACTTACAAAACGGTGTTTATAAGCTTTAAGGTGAAAAGTGTACTTTTCCTTCATAAAAACTCTAGTCTGTGACCTTGTGTTTATCATAATTCATAGCTCATCAGTAAACCAGGACCTGGTGCAGTCCACCCTCGGTTTAACAATCACAGTGGAGGAAAGGCATGTCTGTTATTGTTGAATGTCCATTAAATCAGGAATGATGATGTTTCAGCCCCAAAACACACTATTACATGAGAAATATATACAGTATATACTATATATACAATATATGCTTCTGGATCTTTTGACTTATTTTTAACAATCGCAATTACCAATCAACAAAACTGTTCCTGTGCCTTTTTTAATATAAATATACAAATTATTTTTTTGTGTCATAATATGTCACTGTTGGGCAACATCCTTTTTAAAACGTCTGAAGTTTACAAAGTTGTCATAAATATAAAAATTCACTGTAAAAAATGAAACAGAAGCCTCACATCCATTGAAAAACATCCTGTATGCTGGGACCATATGCCACTGCAACAAAAATCCAAAAAGATAAGAAAATAGAGAAGAGAAAAAGTTTAGAAAAAGTAGAAAAATAGCAAAGGTAGAAGCATCAGCTCATTTGCAGCTGTGTACTCTCCCTATCCCACCGGAAAGATGACCTGGTAAGTTAGTTCCCTACTTCAGTAACTCTAATGGGCAGCTGGCGTTATTTTGGGTTTCTTGCAACTGAGAACAGGTTTAGTACGGTGCTGTGGGCTAATTTCAGCGGTCAAGATTGTTGCAATTAAGTTGCACACACGGAGCTGTGTACTCACCATGGGTTCAACTACTATAATTATATAGAGAGAGGAATTAAGAGAGAATAAGAATCACATAACACGTTCAGTGAAAACTCGGAAAAACTTGGGTTCAATTACATCAATATTTATTAGAGATTTCAACTTTCCAAGTGCTAGAAACGGAGGAAATGAACACAACAAACCTTCTTCATTACCACCTGAAACAGAATCATAGTACAGTAAGAGATCCCAAATTAGAAGAATATGTCTTTTCAACTACAAATGCGCACAAAATTCCTCCATAAAGAAAATAAAACTAAAAAGCAGTGAAAATCCTGTTAATAAAAAATACTAAAGATTGTACCATTAATCTACGAAGAACATACAAAAAGACACTAAATTCCAAACGAATTGAACTGAAAAACAATGATCGCTGCTCGGGTCCTCGGTTCGATAGCAAATCGAGTGCTGTGGTTTTTAAACTTTTTGGAAAGCGAGTGCAAATACTCAATTAGCGAGAAGCGCAGGCAGAAGTAGCCGCCCGTTCCCTCTGTGACTTCACTCTGTTCCCGTGTTCAAAACTCTCAGCAACATGAATCACTTTCCAGGGGGAACCGCCTCGGAGACAGTCGTTCGCATTGAAGGCGCCTCTCTGAGCAACGCGCTCCACTTCAGGAGCGCCGTGCCCGCGGCTGAGCCAATCGCCCAGGCTCATGCGCGCTCTTGGTCACAGAGGGGCTGTGATTTTCTCGAGGGGGCAGAACGCGTTTTGTGGTCTCTGACCCGAGTTATAGCGGCTTGGATTCATCTCTGGGAACGTGTGAAACCGGTCCTCGTCATCATTAGCGTCCTGCCTGATGCTGCTCCTTCCTTGCAAGTATGAAACAGACGCAGGTTTCTGTCCTGCAAGAGACGACCCGAGCCAGCGGGACTTTCCGAACCGGCCGAACTCACAGCCTGACTGATGTCCCATCAATTGCCTTTACTTAAAGATCCCATTGAATATCCGTCATTTAGTCGTTTCTGTGAAGTTTATTATTAAAGTAACTGTGAAATTGTTCTTTTTTTATCGAAGTCAATAATTTTCAATACCAAAAATTCCCAGCACAGATCCCAGGGAACGTCTGTATCTCCTGGTTTCTCTCCAGTCTTAATCGCTGTTTGAGATTTCTAACGGGCATCATCCCTGTACAAGCTCTGAATTTCAGAACTTTAATTACAGCCCGGCTCATGCCCAATTCTCTGTCAAGTTATGTTTTTATTCAAATAGATTTAATTCCACCTATTTTTAATCAATGTCTTTTTCCTTGTTCCTGTCAGCTGGTAATGCTCTAATTGTCTTTATGCTTTCTCAAAGGAATGTCACCACTTAATTTTTGTACAGTATCTTGTGACAGACGGATCTGGTAGTTTGGGAATAATCTCTATGAAAAAGACGACTTAAGCCTGTCTGTTGAATCTGTCTGTACCGATTACAGCAAGACAAAAGATATGTGCTGAAGTCAGAGGAACTAATCTAGGATAAACTGTGGCAAAGAGTGAAAGAGGAACACAAAGCTTAACAAAGCAGGAAAATTTTCAAAATACTGGAGATAGATACAGTATGTGATCTTTCAGAAAGTTCTTTTATTTAATTGAATGTGAAAAGTATAATATCTCTGCTTTCCCAGAAAATGGAGGTATTAGACATCCTACCAAGTATTTTACCTGCTGTAAATACACATACAGTACTGTACTGTAGCGATAATATTTTACTGCACTCAGTGGGTAGAAAAAAGCTATTATTCTCAGAAAAAAAATTGCCACGTTTCAGATTGTGTATGATTATTCCAGGCTGTATTGAGATTAATGTAGTTTTGAAGCTGAGGTAGCCGACTGCAATTCTTTGTGCTGGAAGTGACTCAGCAGAGTTACCAGCAGTGGCAGGAGAATTGAAGGAGTCTTCGGTCTGTACACTTGCATTTCAGATGCAGTATATACAGTACCTTATTATACACAACTAAGACTCACATCACATAAATTACAATCCACAGGGAGTTTTGGGATAAATAAACCTTTATTTTTCTGTCTGCTTCTCCTTCAACTGTAACTTACCTTTTTACAGTTTACTGTTGCTTTTTAAGTAAACTGTCAGAATTTGCATTCTGATTTAAATTATAAATTAAATGCCCAGATGTTGCACGTGTAATAGTAACAATCACATTTACAGTTTTGCACTTAGATAAAGAAATAAAGATTTACTTTAAAAGTCATACAGATGCAGCCATTCAAAGTGAGCGGTACAGACACGTACCGCAGGTAAGATGACACGGGGTACCGCGGTGCGTGATTGGTTGACCGACAGGGGCACTCGTGGTCCGTTGGTCTGTCGTAGAAAGACTTACTGTAATCGTCTTTACTGTGCCCGTTGTAGATATTGAATTTTACCACTGAAGGGAAATCTTAGTAGCTGAAAAGAATAGGAGCATACTGTAACGCGTTTGAAGGCCATAAACGATATTAATTTTGGAACTTAAACATACAGTATATAGCTGATCTTGGTACTTTAAAGAAAAAAATACACACCAGTATTCCATTTCTCCCTAAACATTGTAAGCTTCGAAGTCTTTAACTAACGTGATACCGGAGTCAACAAGCATACTTTTAGAATTTGCTTAAAAGGGAATATAATATGGAATCGCGTATCTAAAGAATTTAATAACGGTATGATTATATCCGTGTACTGCGACAGGGCTGTGTAGGGCTGTTTCGCCTGCCTGTTCATGCAAGCTGTCTTGTAGCCTACTGGTCTAGGTGTGTGCCTACTAACTGGCAGGTTGTGTGTTTGAACCCAGCTGGTGCTGAACTTTTCTTTTAACAAACATTTCTTCGAAAAAATAGGTAAGCGATATTATGGACAATCAATTGACTTTTATATTTCAAAATATCGCAACATGATCGATATTTGCGATATTTTGAACATATCTTCCCTTCTGACAGCGGTTCCTGCTTCTAGTGTGTGAGTGTGCAACAGAGTAAATTTTTATAGAGAAATGGAGGCTGGACAGTATGCGTTACAATATAAACATTTATATTGATTTAAATCGTGTTCTGATTTAAATCGCAAACGCGTGTTTAATTATGTGTTTTTTAATCATAATCAGGCTAATGCATTTCTACATTTTCTGTATGAACCAGCTTAGAGGTTAATACAGAAAGACAGCTTGTGTTTAAATTGAGTGTAAGGTAATTTATGCTTCTAAAGTCATGGTCAGCATTTATTATTGTACTGTGCTGTAAACTTTTTCTGTGCCTAGTCACATTATTTTATAGCGTTTTTATTGCGTTATTAAATCCGGTGGCGCTGTGTGTTAGTTTCCTGACTCCCATTATTTAAACTGCGACATACGAGACATGTATTGCATTTACACACAATAGTTAATTGTGAACAATATTGCCTACTGTATTAATACTGTAGCACTACAGGGTTCACGTGGGTGCCCTTGCCACTGCCGCATCAGATGAACCCAGACTTGAACCCAAGCCTCTAGTGTCACTCAACAGGGACCCAGCCTCTTGAGCCGAAGGGAAATCTCCCCCTCAGCCCTACGGCTGCCGGCCCTGCTATTCACAGGGGAGGGCGGTGACGTCACCACTCTGGTAAGCCAGCTCAGTAAGCAATGGAGACCGCATGCGTTACAATACTGAATACAGCATTGAACTGTATATTGTAATGAGATGGGATCAGCGAGGATGGAGACAGGAACTCGGGCTCTTTTAAAACCACAGCGCTTTATAGTCAGACGTGCATCCGGCTCAGCACCAGCAATAGAGAAAGTGAGAAAAGAGAGAAACGGTATAATACGCTGGGGTCATTTCATGTACAGTACGTGGTATAGAGTGGTAAGTGGGTACAGATATAAAAGTGGCTGCACCCCGGCAACCTATGCAGGGTGTACACCCTTTCAGAATGGTCAGCAGCAATGGCCGCCCTGACCACCAGTACTAGTCCCGTCCTGCCCCTTGCCGCGCACCCCAGCCTGGAGCTCTTCGGACGTAACGCCAGGCGAGGACGCCACACTATGAAATAATATCGTGCCCTGCAAAGTAGCATTGACTTAAACAACAGCAAATTGCCCATTTTACGAGATTACGAGATAGCAATGATTACTTCAGTGTATACACAACCTGTTGTGTTGTGCACTGAACGCATGTACTGTAGAAGCTACCGT
The DNA here is from genome assembly GCF_040954835.1 of Lepisosteus oculatus. Lineage (NCBI taxonomy): Eukaryota > Metazoa > Chordata > Actinopteri > Semionotiformes > Lepisosteidae > Lepisosteus > Lepisosteus oculatus. Next base: position 10,082,026 of record NC_090713.1, read on the forward strand.
GAGCTTGGCTGGCACTTTCGGTTTAATGATCGTGTCAATGTCCAGCGCTGCAGAATTTGTACGTATTTACTTTCAACTGGGGTTTAGTCATAATAAAGTCATGAAATTTTGAGCAAATATAAACAGAATCATTATAAGCATCGCAACCAGGTGTGTGGGATTTAGAGATCAAAGCAATGATTGCTCCGTTATGCACAGTTATACCTGCAGTCAGCTCCACTGCTTAAAACTAAGTCTGCACGGAGTGATAGAGGTATTATATGGTGATCATGCTGTCGCTTGATCACATAAAGTACGCGAGAATTACTATCTCGTACGAGAAAATTCCTTATCCAGGATTTTGTTTTCCTTAGTGGCAGCAAAGCGCTTCTGTAAGTAAGCATTCCCAGGTTCAACGCGTATCGTTTTCGCCGTTTCTGTCGTCACGGCTTTCCAAACTTTCAATATGTTCTTCTTGATGTGAAGCTGCAGAAACATGTCCCCTACATAGGTTGTACATTGCCTCCTCTTTAAACATTGAACGCAATACGTTCACTTGACTTGATAGTAAGACTGATGCGATAATCAATGTTATCGCTGGAAACAGAAAACGGAACGCCAACCGTGTGTTGTGTTGTCTGCCGTCCTGGAATTCTTCTTTTTCTTAAGTTTTTGTTTGGCATTACCCTGTCTCTGTACACATGCACATCTGTGCACACGGACACACAAATACTGTTTCTTCTCCCATCAAAATGCACTTTTCCTGCATTTTGCTATGTAAATCCAAATTCAAATTCATTTGATGTCAGCATACTCATACTGTAGTCTAAAAGCTTTTAATAATTAATAATTAATAATAATTCCTTACACTTATACTGTTCTGTATAATGATTAATTTTTTGTAAAAGGCTGCACAGGGATTACTGTATTATTAGTCAACAGAGGGCAGCACTGAAAACTGAATTGAGAGTCTCAGTCTCTGCTAGCAAACGCTGCTGCTCTTCTTACTGATGTGACTCTTGTCTCAGTGTAATTGCCGTATTACTGACACTAGAGTAAGCAATACTGGGGTAAACGTGTGTTTGTCGCCGTTACTGTGACAAGTAGAAATGACACGGCTTTCCAAACGTACTGTATGTTATTCTTGTTGTGAAACAATACCTGCAGGGATTATTAACCAGGTTAGATTGTGCTCAGAGTGATACTGTTAATACAAAACAGTAAAGAAAACCAATACTGAGTTGAGCTCTGAATGTCTGAAGCACATTGAGAACCCAGAAATCCTCTGAAGACACCTCCCACATTCAGGCTGTCCCTGTGAGTGTGAAGGGATCAGAGCCCAGTGGTACTGGTCTGTTTTACAGCTCAGAACCGGGGCTGGTGAACTCAGAGAAGAGTTGTGTAGCTGCACAACCCCGTATTGTCCAACACTTCTCTACTTACAAGAAAACATATATGTTGACTCAGAGATAATAATCTTGCCAGACCTTCGCAGCATATCACTCTTATTGTGGATGGTGGTGCTGTACATTGGTGTTGTTGGATACCGATTACCTGTAAAGCACTTTGAGTGTCCAGAAAAGAGCTATATATGTGTCTGAAATTATTATTATTATTATTATTATTATTATTATTATTATTATTATTGAGGGCTGGTTTCTAAGGATGCCCCTTCAGCTGTAATCTTAAAGCATAATTATTTTACTGCAAGGTTAATCATTTTTTGTTATGAGCTGCAGATTCAAATGCTGTTCTTACTCCAATACGGAAACTGATGAAACAGAGTGAAACGGATGAAAATCCAAAAGTACAAAGAAGACGTGTTAGACAACAAAGCTTCTCAGACAGGTTCACAGGTGAGGTTTCAAAATATCAGGCAGACTGGATTCTTAGGAGAGGTTGTATTGATACAATGAAACAACCTGTCGGAAAGGCAGGGTGAAATTAAGGAACAGCACTGTTCTCACACACAGACATGAGTCACAGTAAGAGGAGCAGAGCAGTGTTTCTTGGGAAGACACTCTCATTTTGGTGTTCAGTGCTGCCCTCTAGTGTCAGTAATACCGGAATTACACTGAGACAAGTGTCACATCAGTAAAAGGAGCAGCAGTTTGCTAGCAGAGACTGACTCTCAATTCAGTATTCAGTGCTGCCCTCTGTTGACTAATAATACAGTAATCCCTGTGCAGCCTTTTACAAAAAAAATCATTATACAGAACAGTCTTATGTGCAAAACTCTTAATACAACTAATTAAATTATTCAAAACAGGAGCAAAATTTCTATAATTCTGTAAAAGGAAGCGATTAATTTAGTCAACATTGTAGATTTTAATTATTCAAACAAAAAAAAGGAAAATGACCACTTTTAAATTGACTTGTCAGACATAAAATCACATGCTCCAAAGTACAGTTTACTGTACATTTGTCACATTGTTGTGCAAATCAATCCCAGAACCTCTTGGAAGACAGGAAGACCTCTTGGCCTATTTAGGCATTATGTATTATACTGCATAATTAGGCAGTTGTTGCAGCTCTAATTGCATTTGAGACAGTGACATATCTGTGCTGTTGACCTCAACCTCACAAACAAGTCTGACTTCGCCCTCCCATCCATGAGCATCTTCAGGTTCCATGATGTCATGAGCTGCTGGGAGCTAGTAGCTTTCATATTCCTTTGTCTTGATGACCAATATTTCAGCCCAGCAGTTATGTCACATAGAGTACATGGTGGTCTGAAATGAGCCATATGTGTGACTGGATGCTGTGCACAGCTGGCAAATAGCATTTGAGTTTGGTTTTAAATGTGGGCCAGAGTCCTTTAGGAACCTGACTAGTTTGCATTTAATAATTAACAATGATGTAAACTGTATCTAAAGCCTCGAGGTTTGCAGTTCAGTTTGGTTTATTGTATTAAGAGCGTGTTCATAAGAAGACTGTTGTGTATAATTAGTCAAATCATTTGTAAAAACTGAAATAAGACCACCTGGCCTTTTGATTTGGCTTCAGTAATAGGGTGACTACATTTCTCTTAAATTAAAATAACATATCTGTGTTATCAGAAGCCAGATTGGAGGGATTCAAAAAGGTCATTTGTAATGATTGGGTTATTTAACCGAATTGTAACAATGTGTTCTAGAACTAAAACTAAATACTAGAAGCATAAAACTAAAACACTAAAGCAATAGATGCAGATGGGGAGAATGAAGAGGTGCTCTGCCATAACTCAAACTTCATTAAAACACAAAGGCAACAGAAGGGTATAGCCAAGGAGAATGAATGGAAATTTTGCCCTTTCGGCAGACCCTCAAGCCAGCCAAGCCGACTAGGCTGGTGATCGCCCCATTACTGACACACACAGTCCCCTTAACAGGTGGTGAAACCCCAATACCTAGAACCAACATACAACTCCCTCCTCCCACTATTTAAAGCTTGGAGTTCTTAACAGTGCTCCTAGGGGGAGCACCTTCATAGAGAACACAACCATATTCTTTCCTCTGAGTTAAACAGCGGAGACTTGCTTTGAGAAAGATGATTAGGTCAGCCCGCGGACCACCTGGTGCATGCTCCTGGACCACTGGTGGTCTGCGGACCACACTTTGAGAACCACTGCTCTAGAGGGTCAGAGGAAGAGAAACAAGATAAGGAGAATAGAACAGAATTTGTGAACCTAGGCTGATCACCTGATCACCAGTTGTGGAAATTTACAGAGCGTGATGGGGAAGTGTTAGAAACAGGTAATTCAGGATTGAAAAAGATAGCTAAGTGGTCAGAGAGGTCTAGTTCAAGGGAACAGAAGTGGGAAACACAAGAGTCATTTGCAACGATTAAATATAGGGTGTGTCCTTTGTTATGTGTTGGGCTAAGAACAAACTGGGTTAAATCAAAGCATCTCAACAGAGCTAGAAAATCCTTAGCCAAACTGGAAAAACTTGAGTCAATATGTATACTAATGTCCCCAAGAACAAGGATCCTTTTAAATCTGAGGCATATAAATGAAAGTAAATCAGCAAACTCACCTAAAAAGGCTGATAACTAGCTAATAATTAAAGCAGGTAGAAGAGAGCAAGAGTGTCTCTTTGAGAAAAGGAAAAAAAGACAGAGAAAAGATACAAGTTATATTTAAACAGGTGTTATTGTTTGGGTTTTTTGAGGTTTGTAACAAGGCCTGTCTCATTTGTCATAAGGTAAAACATTGTTTAAAATGTAGTTGCTTTAGAACTCCAGTAAGGAGTATGGCTTTTGTTTTAACTGTTTTTATATAAAAAAGGATTTCTCCGGCCTGTCAACAGTTGGAAGACTGGTTATTGGTGTAACTTTAAAAACAGACACTTTATTAATTGAACATTAGTATATTGAGATGAATGAGTGCTCAGTTTATGTGTGACCAGTTTATTCTATTTAAATATCCTGTAGTGACATCTATAGTCGATACTGAGAACTGAAAGTGAGCTGGTCTCTGGAGTTGATTTGCACAATATTACATGTAATCACCTGTAAGGTGCAGAGTATTTTTAATCTGTATGGCCTGGCGATGTTTGCTCTGAGGAAGGAATGAGTTGCCACTGAACTGAAATGGGGGTGTGTTAATTAGAACTGTTTACTTTAGGAATATTTACAAAGGACCACAAGGTGATCACCATAAGCCTGCTAAGGTAAATCTGTTGGTAAAATACTACAGTACATATGAACCAGACATCTGCTCAAATCCTAACTCTGATTCCTCTGTCTATCAATTGGATTGCTGTGCAAATTATAAATCAATGATCAATTATATCTCAATGAGCCATATGATTAATGTTTTGATGTACCTTTCCAACACATACAGAATAAGTCATATTTGAACATATTCTTATCATACAACATAGGTCATTTTTGAATATTCTGATCATATTCAGTAGTTGAAATCTACAGGTACCACAGAAGGAATTAAAGTAATGTAATAATAATATTATAATATGTTGTTCTGCAATGATATGTTAGTCTGGTAATTTTCCACAAGATGTTCTGTAATATTACCGTCTTCTTGTTCCCTGGTGGCATCAAATGATTAAAGTCCCAGTGATGTTTACCATGAAGATAATTGCTTCAGTCTGTTTCACACAGTAATAATGACATTACATACACAAAAACAAGACAAGCTATCTCACAATACCTAGGAGAGAGATAGATATTCTGCACCCTTCTACTTTGATTGAAATCTAAACAGGACAATCACTATTTTCAGCATTGAACTTCATCAAAGTTCTGTATACGACCAACTTATTGCTTAGAGGCCAGCCATTCCTCTTCCCTCTGCCTCTCCTGGTGTAAATCAGGGATGGTTCAATGTTTTAGCCAGAAAATGATTTTTCTTCCTTAGGCTGTGTGTGAGACATTTGCTTTTATACATTAAACATGTAGATAGCTGTGTCTTTGCAGTAAGACTACTGTAGCAGTCCCTGTGTCCCAGTCCCAGGAAGCAGCGATTCCATGAGGTAGTCATGAAGATAGCGAAGATTAGAAATGTGAAGATTAGAAGAGGTTTTGTGGGGAACAGACCTCACGCTTCAATGTGAATAACCCAGAGACATCATGTGCATAATGTCCTTTCATTTAGTGTGGACTGGAGTCAAGACGTGAACTGACAACACATTTTTGAGCTTTCTTTTTTTAAAGAGTAATTATCTTTTATTACCATGTCTAAAACACTTCTCCAAATTTATAAAGAGAAAAATATGGTTTATTATAATGATTCCTTCAGGAGATCACTGATGAAATCATAGTGTTGTTACAGTGGAGACAGCAATGACCTGGTCCGTCTCCCTCTTGTGGTCAGCATTAGTAACTGCAGTCTGCGTTTCTTGTGGCAATGTTTGAAACATCTGAACGTGTTCAACAACAGGCTCAACAGTTCTTTTAGATTGAATGGAGTATACAGTATTAACTCGTAGTGTAAACATGCAGTCAGTAGACACAGAGCTACAGGGAAGTATTTCCTTTTTCCAATTAATCATAATTATCTTCGGATTTAAGCTGTTTAAATTAAATCTGTTTAAAACTAAATCTGTTTAAGCTGTTTAAATCACAGCTTCTGTGATGTGTCTGTAGATCTGGAGTATATTGCTCCACATGTTTATTTTACATAAACAATAAATATCACAACATAAATATAGATATATAGTTATGAGAACTGAATGTTTGATGGCATTTATTAGCTATAATGCTAATTAACATAATTTATTTAATTTGTAATTTTCAGTTTCATAGCCTATTTATCTTAATACACCTACAGATTATTTCTGTGTGTTTAGTATGCAGCATTTATTAATGATGTACAAATCCAGCCCTGTTCAGTGTTGTAGCAGCTCTGCAGCTGTTCTCAGCCTCAGTCCTCTGTGGTTCTTGTTGATGAGCCAGACCAGCTCCTGTAGAGCTGAGGGAGGTTTTTGTACACACGTGTATCACTGTGTGAGAGAGTAGCTGTAGCCCTGGTGACAGTAATAATCTCCTGCATCTTCAGCCTGGACTCCAGTGATGGTTAGTTTGTACTGTGACCCAGACCCACTGCCAGTGAATCGATCAGGAACCCCAGACTGACGGTTTGTTGCCAAATACACCAGGAGCTGTGGAACCTGACCAGGTTTCTGCAGGTACCAGTGCAGGTTGCTGCTAACAGACTGACTGGCTGTACAGCTGATAGAGACAGAGCTTCCTGGGAGAACAGTCTGAGTTGGAGACTGAGTTAGAACAATCTGTGCACTGGACTCTGCAGGTGAAACAGCAACAAGAATGAATTATTAATACATAGTTCTTGTAAACATTTGTATATATATATTTACCTCAGAAAACACATGCGATTATCTTAAAACATAGGTAAAAATTTTTAAATTAATGTTAATAAAATAATAGAATTTGAGAAGTATGTTCTTCAATCCTCACCTTGAGCAAATAGCCCCAGTGTCCCCAGCAGTAGAATCAGTTTCATCATTGTCCATTGTGTATCAGTGACTCTGAAAGGGCTGAACAGTGACTGATCCACACTGTGAGTCTTAAAGTGTTTGGAACAGTGAGGCGGCACAGGTATGCAAAGCTCCTTCCTATATACAAATCCTGTCACAGACAGTTAGATGTGATCTGAGCTGTGAAAACAGATGGAGTTTTTATGGGAGTCTGTGTCTTTGAATTTCCTCTGTTCTACCCCAGTCAAAGAGTAAGCTCAACGCTTGTGGAGCTCTTGAGTTTTGTGGAATACTACAACTGAAATATTTGTATGATATGATAAATATTAATTATATGATAAATTATAAATCTAGTGATTTTTATATGTTAGGATCATTAATATAAATACTGAGACAGCCTCTATGCTGTTACGTTTTCATTTATTTCTATCCGTCCATTTTCTAACTGCTTCATCCAATAAAGGGTTATGGGCAGCCAGAGCCTTTCCCAGCAGGAAATGGCCACAAGACAGGATACACCCTGGATGGGACACCAGTCCATTGCAGGACTCGCACAGACACACAAACCTACTCAAATTGTGGCCAATTTTCCCAGAAACCAATAAATGTACCAGTACAGATGCAGCCATTCAAAATGAGCGGTAAAAACCCGCGGTACAGTAACCAACCCGCAGGGCACCGCGGTAAGTGATTGGCTGGCCAAAATGACCGACAGGGGCACTCGTGGTGCATTGGTTGGTAGTGAAAAGATTTAATCATTTAATGTCTTTACTGTGCACATTTCAATCCGCTTAGTTTTGAATATTTATATGGAATTTTACCACTAAAGGGAAATTTTAGTAGCTGAGCTTAAAAAGAAGAGGAGCATAACGCATCTGAAGGTCATAAACGATATTAATTTTGGAACATAAACATACAGTATATAGCTGGTCTTGGTAATTTAAAGAAAAAAATTCACACCAGTATTCCATTTCTCCCTAAACATTTGTAGGAAAACCAACTCAGGGACGCCAAATATGTAATCATAGTGGCTCTCTGAAGGCACCAGTTCTGTAGGGTTTGGGCATTTACTGAGACAATTATTAATTGTAGCAGTAAATCACAAAGTTGATTCTTTTGATGGCTTTAGAACCCAACCATGCGATATAACTCAAACAACGCACACACACAGGTACTAATACACGAGGATACATTTATTAATACATAGAATATGCATGTAAACCTAACAGATCTTATTGAGAGGGTTATCAGAATACAAAATATATATATTCAATCAGTTACGAAGTGTTACACATATATCAAGAGGACATACGTTCAGTATATCATTCATTAAGACCGTTTCATAAATGAACTTGGTTATAACTTCTAAATCAGATACTCAAAACAAGTACATAACTCTTAGGAATTAAATTGATATCAACTGGTTGAGATAACAATTGAATTCTCGAGCTGTAATGCATTGAAGTTAAATACTCATCCAATCTTTGGGGATTCAGATCTCCTGTGGGCACAAAAAAACAGTTGCAGGCTGTTGCTGTCCAATCCGCATGGATTTAAATGGATTCATATTCTCAATAAGATTTTGTGCTCAGTAACATGACTTAGAAAATGACAAAAGACATACGTATCATGCTTATCCTTCTATTTTTCATAATCGTAAACTCCTTAAGGCAGTTACATTTTCTCTGTTCTGACCTGGAGTTACAGAGAAATTTAAATTCTAATAAGAGATTTGTAATGAGGAAAGTCATACCAATCACTCATACAGTACCAGGATTTGCAATTACAATACAAATTCTTTCTGTATGTGTTTATTTTGCAGTTTGAGTCTATGGCATTCCTTTGGGGGTCTATACTCCAAGGCATGACTTTTTTATGTATAAACATCAGTATTTACTGCTATTAATTACTGTATGATTTATAGTTGAAATCTGAGCCTAGATATAAAGTTAGATATAAAGTTAAAATCTCGACAAAGCAATGTAGGAAATACAGAGAAAATAAATCCTTTCTGACATCTAAAATCAGTTTTGATCAAGGTCTCTAAAACGAACAAGAAAAAGAGGATTTTCGGAGGGCAATTATGCTGTGTTTATATAGAATAAGTGATTTATGAGCAATCTAATTTCTTGTTCGTTTAAAACAGTGAAGTGTCAGCTGCAAAAGATCGCACCAGAAACAGCACTCTCTCTGCCTGTCATAGACGTTCAGGAAAGGCTGAATGAAGTCATGTCAAGTACAATAATTCGGAGATCAATAATAACAGATGTAGGACAGTATATAAGGAGGATAAAGATTTTGAAGTTGACTCGAAATCTGATAGGTAACCAGTGCAAGGACTTGAAAACAGGTGTAATGCATCCCTGATAGGATTCTTGCTGTCATATTCTGAACATATTGAAGATTGCTCAGTATGGATTTAATTTCCCCAGTGAACAGGATGTGCATTTATTAATTCTAGAAAAAAAGCCTTTCTTGATTTCTCTAGTTCTTAGTTTCTCTAGTTCCCTTTAAAATAAACTATTATTCCACAATGCAGAGTATTACACGGCCAGTATTTACACATGATATTTGTGATTTAAAGAAATTAACACAAGCAGCTTTTGGAGATTTAAGTGTTGGCTGAGTTATTGCAGGATAAAAGACTAGAGATGTTGGCAAGAAGATGATAATTTGGGGAAAGCTGAGGAATATACTTATAACAAGAAAACTTCCTAATGGGGTTAGGCATACTTTTAATGAAGATGATGAAGTTAACAGACTATATGTTTACATAGATACTGAAATAAGGATTGTATTTTAGATTATGTGTAGTTGCTGGCATTGAACTGTGTGTTGGATGCACATGAATTGAAGGAATGGGCAAACATACCTGATGCGGATCCACAGAGCCAGCATATTAAGATGTTTATAATTATAGGCAATTTGTTTAAATAACTAGGTATGGATACTGATGTTCAAGAGAGGTGGAAAGGCTGTTTCCTTAAGCCAGCACTATAAAATATTTTATTCTCAGTGAGATGCTGCCATTTCATAGTGGGTTTCTAACACTGTGTATAGTTCCATCCACACAGTGCCTTTACTTCCATTTCTAATCTCTTTATCCAGTACAGAGGATTTGGAGCCTATCCCAGTAAGCAACGGACACAAGGCAGAATACACCCTGGACATAGCCCCAGTCCATCACAGGACAGACAGACACAAACACACACACACCAGGGCCAGTTTTCCCATAAACCAATTAACTTACCAGTATGTTTTGGAGTGCGAGAGGGAGTCATATCACACATATGGAGAAAAACTATGTAACCCAGAGAGAACATTTAAACCCCACACACACAGGATGGCAGGAATTGAACCTAGGACCCCAGTGCTGCAAGATAGCAATGCTAACCACTTTGCCACCATTATAAATGGATGGATATCTTAGTTATCTTTCTAGTTCACAGGTTTGCGTGCATAATTTAATTTTGAAAGCCACTGAGACATCAGGTACTACTGTTGTATTTATGAAAAGGAAACAAAACAAAAAGCATACTAACAACTGTGCCATCCTACTCCTTAGTTAATACATTTTACTATTCATAAACAGTTAACATTGTTAGCAAAATATTTTGAATTATATTTAACCCTATTTTTTCTTTAGTTTTGTATTTAACTTATTATATGATAGTCAGACTTAATGTATATTTGAACAATGAAAATATATTTTTACAAGATTTTACATTAAGCACTTAAAATTAATATGGTTAATAATAGTAAAAAGATCGGTTAAACTGCGAAGAAAATGCTTTCAGAGAAAATGTTTCAGGTGTGAAGAACATAGATCTCCAATGCAATTTCAACCAAACCTGTTCCCACACACCCTGCCCCCACTACCATTAGAATATACACAAAGCACTCAAATATTTCGAGCTAATGATCAGGTGACCCGAAAGAGAGCGAGAGAAACACCAAGGGGTGCGGAACCAGGGAACTATTTACATGGAAAACGGGCGATCTCCCCAGACTGTCCGCCCGTTTCACTGTTACCTGGATACCTCTTTATTTAGAACTCACTAACACTGATTTTTAGTTTAGAAGGATTCAAGTAGGGTTTTAGATGAAAGGCAGCGACCTTAATCAAGCCCAAATCATAATTGAACCCATTCAGAGCCTACATGTCTTTCGTTGGAAATCTCGCCTGCTTCTACTTTACAATCGGAGTGCTGGCTGTGACGAATTAAACCGGTTTCACATGTTTCAATCACAGACCATGTGACATGGGAGTCAGGAAACTAACACACAGCGCCACCGGATTTGATAACGCTATAAAAACGCTATAAAATAATGTGACTTGGCACAGAACAAGTTTACAGCACAGTACAATAATAAATGCTGACCATGACTTTAGAAGCATAAATTGCCTTACACTCAATTTAAACACAAGCTGTCTTTAGCCCTCTAAGCTGGTTCATACAGAAATGTAGAGATCCAGGCTTAGAACACACAGCTTCATTAGCGAATACATATGCAGGACAACTAGAGAAGACATTTTACAGAGGATGGATTTTTAGAAACATCCCATCAGTGACATCACTGAAGTCAACTCCTAGGTACTGTAACTGTCGTGTGGATAGTTTCACAAGAATCAGACAAAGGTTTAAGCATCGCTTGTTCTAGATAAAACTGCAAAAAAAAAACAACAACCCATAATGTACTTCTTTGTGGCTCTGTTTGCCCAAATCATATATTCACAACGTGAAATCTAGAAAATAATATTACGTAACCAAAATCCGCAATATGGAAACAGAACCTGTGTAATTGTTGATAGATGATGTACTCGTAACATTTTTTCAAGACAGACTACAACATTTAAAAAATGACTTGTATGTACTTGATATCTCTAATCAATCCATGGGTCCCAGCACAAAACGAAACTAAAACACATACCGTTTCGCGCTTCTTATTAGTTGCTCAAAAGTAATTTGACCGTATGAAATGCATAATATAAACCTAGAAACATATACGTGAGCAGTACTTAAGCACTGTAGTATCGGTGTTAAGACATACCTCTCAAATACTGTAAATCAAGTTAAAAATATCTCAAGACCGATTCTGGTCATAATGAAACCATGTTTCGTGTATGTTTTCTTTAAAGTACCGAGACCAGCCATATACTGTATGTTTATGTTCCAAAGTTAATATCGTTTATGGCGTTCACACGCGTTGCAGTATGCTCCTATTCTTTTTATGCTAAGCTACTAAGATTTCCCTTCAGTGGTAAAATTAGATATGAATATTCAATACTTAAACGGGCACAGTTAAGACATTAAATATACATATACATACTGTATACAGTACAGTTTGCATACGGTAATATGTTTATGTTCCTAAATCAATCTCTTTTATGAGCATGTGAAAGGCATGGTGAATCACTGTACTTTGCATGATTGGAAACAAATACGTGATTGCGAAATGCTGTGGTGTTACTTTTACAAAGACGGTCAATGAAAAAAAGAATGTTGACCAGGGCAATACTTTGAGTTTACACTTACAGCTTGTCCAAGGTCATTCATTATTAATACTATTAGTAATATCTTCGTTAAAGACTTTGATGGCCACAGCTCAAACATGAGAGGTTGAGCTTTATTAGCTCCACCTTGCGGAAATTCCGGATATTATTATTTTGCTTGTCGTATTATAGGAGAATTTACGGTAACTCGCGGTATTTACCGGTAACTCGCGGTATTTACCGGTAGCTTGCAGTAGACTGCGTACAGCGTACCGCAAAATAATGCGGTATCGCCCGCTCATTTTGAATGGCTGCATCTATATGTGTTTGACTGTGGGAGAAAACCAGACCTCCTAGAGAAAGCCTATGCAAACCCCAGGCTGTCAGGACCCCAGCTCCTGAATCAAACCCTGGGCCTCAGCACTAATGGGCACAAAGGCCAAACACTTCTCCACTGCGCTGCCATTATTCACTTGTTTTTGAAATTTCAATACTTATTTCCTGAGCAGCTTCAGCATTGTAAAGGTGCTGCAATGGAGGACCAAAGAACTGTCCTCATGGCTTCTGTCGTGTAGAGTAGCAGGATACTCACTTCATGTACTTAGTTTTATATGTTTTTAAGAGGAACGTGACTTTGTTGCCAATGACGACACCAGGGCTCTTGTCTGTCTTCGTGGGTTTACACTGGTGAACGTGGTGGGTGTCCCCAGGGTTATAGAGAGCCGACTCTGAAGTGAAGGCTTGGCGAGGATGTGGATTAGCTCAGTCATGGAGAGGCTGAGTGGGAGATGGTGGTCGGTCATCATGGAGGAGATGTCTGCTGGACAAGCTGTGATGTGGAAGGAGATCTGTGTCTCAGAGGGTGACTGAGTGCCGACTTGACACATTTCACTCTTCTCAGTGTGTTTAACTGGACTCAGTGTCAGGCCAGACATGAGATAAAGAAGCTTCTGTCTGTAAGTCATAAAAACATTTCAAACTCAATTTGATTTTTCAATGAATAATATACTTAGTTAATTCTGAAACCCTCCTTTTATTAACAGATATTTGCTATTTGTCTGAAAGTTACACAAATATTTTCAAATAATATAATTATATATTTTTTGTGTATTTTTTTCATCACCTTTAGTCATAGGAAAAATGTTCCTTGTAAGTTCCAACTCATGTACAGCTACTGTACATCATTGTTGAGCTTGGTGCATCTACAGTAAAATTGTTAATGAAGATCAGTGTTTGTGTGCAGTTGAGCTCCTCCTCAGGCTGGGTCCTGTGTCTTTGTCTTCACCTTCAGCCCCTGCAGGAGGTCCCACCTGCAGCAATACAGTCGCTGTCCTGCTTGAGGGAGGTTTTTGTACGGCTGTGTAACACTGTGTGTGTGGCAGGTAAAGGTTGATGTTGTGTAAACTCTGACTTTAATAATATGCTGCATCTTCAGACTGGACTCCTTTGATGGTCAGAGTGAAGTCAGTCTCAGATCCACTGCCACTGGAACACTCTGGGAACCAAAAGTTTAGTTTATTTCTTAGATTAATCAGAAGTCTAGGAGCTCCTTCAGATTTTTGATGGTACCAGGCCATGCGTTCACCTGATGAGCTACTGTAAATTGGACTGCTGGTCTTACAGCTAACAGTGACTATCTGTCCTGGGAGAACTGATATCACTGATGGAGTCTGAGTCACAGTAACCTGTCCACTGGACTCTGAACGAACAAGACAGAACAAGAAATACTGAAGGTTATACTAGAATATTGTTGAAATATTTGTTTACATACAATATATCTGTTACAAAATCTTTCTGCTGTATAGCATTCTTATCTTGAAAGCAGAGAAAGAGAATAGCGACAAAGATGATGATAACAGTCATCGTTGCTGTGGGTTCTGTTGCCATGAAGGGCAGCTCTCAGTCATGAAGTGTTAAACTCACAGGGCTATAAACACTCCCAGACCACTGAAGCATGGGCTGCTAATGCAAAGTGTCTCTTCTATGCAAATTGGTTTCATCTGAATCAGGGACACATCAAGAAATTATTTTATCTTTGAATGGAGTAAGATAAGCATTACAATTTCCATGAACAAAAGTGTTGATCCTGACAGGATTTATATGGAGAACATGATCAGGTAAAATCAGCTGAGGACATATTGTGTTTGTTGAGGTACTAGGACTACTTTTTTCTGATGTTATTTTGAGAAATGGTTTGTGACTTGATTACATTTTTAGCTGAAACCTGTTCTTATACTGTGCAGTACATACTGTACTGAATGTATGGAGCTCCTGTCCTCTCAGTTGTGATGATTAAAGTATGAAAGAGGTGAATATTGAAATTATGAAAATGTATCATTTTATTGCAATACATCAGAGTCCTATTATTTTCAATATGTATAGTATGATGTCGCTGTCTGTTAAGTTGTTATTATAAGGGCAGTAAGAATAAATAAATACAAGACTGAGTTACACCTCAAGCAACTTAACCAGAGCCTGTAGATACACTGTTGGCCACACCTGAGAGGGAAAGTCAATTCTAGTGTTGATTCTACTGGAGAGGATGTTTCTCACTGTAAGGTGCTCAGACACTGGTGGCTGATGTTACTTTTACATTTCTGCCAGGTTGCTTGTGAGTCATATTTATGCCATGATCACTGCCTGTGTGTAATCAAAATTAATTTTCTTTTAAATACATCTTTCTCTTTAATAGATATTTAATGTTAAGTCATAAATGACAAAGCAGAGTGACAAATAATCAACAAAGAAGAATTAGGTTTTGGACCAAATTAGGAATAAAGTAAAAGGCACAGATCAGAAGATTATTTTTCTCTTTAAGTACAGTGTGTCATGGAAATATAACTATCAAGGAAGCCACAAGAGAGAGTTCTCACCTGAGTAAGGTCTTTATTTCAATATTGCAATATTGGGAGCCCTGCTGCCACTTCGCCAAGTGCAACCAGAGACTCAATTTGTTACAAGCAGTACAGGGTTTTTATAAGACGTTGCGCTGTAAAAAGTTCAGCACTTGGTCCCTTCTAAAACTTCCCCTTTCTCTAAGAGAAAACAGATTACATCATAGAGCGAGAGAAGAAAAACTAGATTTGTTATTCAAAGCTTATCAGTTACTTTCAGCTAATTCTAATGACCCAGACAGCATATATTGTTTTGGTACATTGTCTTCTAAACTAACCTAAACAGTGTACTTTGTTGACGAACTGTTTTCTAAAATTCTGCACGTACTGTAGCATAGCAGTTATATCCTTGAAATATTATCTAAAAGCACCAATATATTTTTTTTTCAAAGCTCTCTACATTTTTAAGAATCAATTAACTCATTAGATTTCCACTACAATTCCCTCCTTTTTATTCTTGAAAATGATTAAAAGTTAGATTCTTCATATGGACTCCCAGGAGGCTCCCATACTTCAGATTCTTCCGTTTTTATCAGAACATACTGATGCGCAAACATATTAATTACCATATTTCAAAGCATTGGAATAATATATTTTGTACAGCAACACAAAAACAGAAATACAAGTATCACCGCTACTATAATTGGTGTTAGTAACTTAAAGAAAAACATTCCCCCTGGCCCAAACAGTGATTCTAACCAGGAGAGAAATGGGTGAGGCTGTAGAATGAGGCATTAAAGCACATACATAACAAGATGCATTAAATTTCTTTAACTTTACAGTATGATTTATAAATTTGTACCACAAATTACTCATATCCCCCTCATTATCAGTTTCATTCAGCCAGTTTGTATACAAAGAGGCTTCGCGTTTAGATTCTTCCTCTTTCTGGGTGGTGACAGGCTTCCACATAAAAAGGAAAAAGGCTGTGCACATCAGTCCCAAGCATGT
Source organism: Lepisosteus oculatus (assembly GCF_040954835.1). NCBI lineage: Eukaryota > Metazoa > Chordata > Actinopteri > Semionotiformes > Lepisosteidae > Lepisosteus > Lepisosteus oculatus. The sequence continues at coordinate 10,098,282 of NC_090713.1, forward strand.
GATTCCCATCTATCCCTGTGGAGACATCACTCCTGCTCTTTGCTCAGTTCGTTTGTGACCTTTTTACAGTGGGAAGCATGAATTCAGGGCACCTGGCACGGCCCCCTCCACCTGAGTGAACACCATTTCTTTTTCCTGTCTTTCACCAGAATCCAGTCTCCTTATTCACGCATTAGTTCTTACAGCACAGGTAAATCCCTGTGGGCTGGAGCCTAGCATTTTTCTTAGGGTTTTTTTTACAAGATTGGTCAACAGCTGGGTAATAACTCTTAGAAAAATCTACACATTGTTCCACTGCCTCAGCTGTGCCGTTTTGCAGAACAATTCTAGCTGAAGTTGTAAAATTTCTCTTTGGTCCGTTCCTGCAAAACATCTTATTATAAACAAACAAACCATAATAATAATGTGCATCTATGGGAATCACTCCCAAGGGTAACTCCCCTTAAAACTATATTGTTCTACCCATCAGGTTCTGCCACTAGATAGGAGAACCTTTCTTTTTACCTTCATGATCCCTTCAGGGCGTACAATTAGCACAGAAGCAGCAGCTTTAGTCCACATGTTTTTCAAGCAGGATATTAACAGTATGATCATAACGAATAATACCAGACACACAAATATGTATTGAACCAGAGACCCTCTCCAGGTTCCTAGCACAGACTGTAGCCATGCACCAATGCCCCAATCATCTGGATTATAATTGTGATATATATATTTTTCTTCATCATAGATGTGCTTTGCTAAGTCATTAATTTGCTAATAATTGTCTAGAATACAAGTACTGTTTAGTCTTTGCTCACCTAAACAGCTGTCTATCACCCTAATAGAGAATGGCCTAAAACTGTGATTATAGCGAGGAGCATACAGTTATTTCCATTTTAATATATCTGAGTTACACTCAGACTAAAAGCAGGGCTATTTACCCATGCCAATAAACCTAAATAATCACCTCTATCAAAGGGGATTACTCCCATGAGCATCTTTTATAGCAATACAATCCCAACATGAGCTCTGATTATTATTTGTGGCTGACTGATAAAGTATTGATTCCATATCCCCATTTTATCAAAGTAAAACTCATTACACTTAACAGGTACACTGTCGCCCCCCCTCAGGAAGCTCAACAAACACAGAAACAGTGACAATATAATAATTAATGTTCACTCAGTCTCTGGTGCAGTGGTTCGGTGTCGGCGCAATGCGTAGATCCAGCGATCTCGTCCTGTCACTCAGATGGCAGAGTCGGTAGTCAGTTGCACTTGATATGGTCCTTCCCAGCAGGGTTGCAACATCTGGCAGGGTATATCTTCCTCACCACACCCACTCGCCAGGTATCAGGTCGTGTCTTCCCTCTACTGGAGGTCACCAAGCGTCCAGCACCTATTCACCAGCCCCATGCACCACTTCAATTAACAACCTACAATACTACAATAGAGAATTAGCAAATTCAACAATCCATTAGCCAAATTCATCCCTCCAGGAAGTTTTGTTGATTGGCTTGTGATGATATCAAACAGGCTCTATTACACAGTTCTGTTTGATCCATCCCGCATTCCATGGCGTTCCTTCAGTCTGATGTCTAGTCGATCTTTTAGAGTTCTGTTCCTTCATTCCACTGTTCCAGCAGACTGAGGGTGATCTCAGTCCATCTCACCCCGAATAATCCAGCCACAGCCTGTCCCTTGATCATAATACAAGCGGTAGGTCAGTGCCCACCGAGGGCTTATCTCCATCATCAAGTGTTTGGTAGACACAGAGGCAGTGACAGCAACCCACTGGGAAAACAGATTATAAGAGCCAAGGTTTCCCTTTACAAATGTAAATTGTAAACATTTGCTACTGCATGAAAGGTTTCTCAGGAGCAGGCCTTTTGAGCTGTAGCACCTGCACCTGAACTGTAGTTGAGTTCCTTTGATAAGCATCACATTGAGATACCACATAAGTGGCTACTGCTTCAAACACGGTCCCCACCCAGGTTTGGGTAACCGGCACACCATTTGACTCACACCCAGGTGTCCGACAGAGTGCATTTGTCGAGCTACAAAGGGCATTAGGCTGTGAGGGCCTGCAGAGTGTCCAGTGTGCTGGCAGCACCACACTCTTTTCTAACCATGTCCTTTTCTCTGCTTTAGAGGCCTCAGCCTGAATATCCTGCAGCTGTCCCCTTTTCCCCAACAGAGGTCTCACAGGGGTCTCAGACTCCTGTTCTACAAGTACTGCTCACCTGACAGCTACATCTGCAAAGTTGTTCCCTCGAGTTACTGGAAACATTTCTTTATTATGTGATTTACACTTTACCACAGCTACTTCAGTCAGCAGCTGCAAAGCTTCTAACAGTTCAGAGACAAACCCAGCATTCTTAACTGGAGTCCCTGCCATGTTCCAAATCCCTATTCCTTCACTGCCATCCAAAATTGTGGCATACACCAAATGTATATATACAGTCTATATAAATTGCTACAATTTTCCATTTAGCATATTTACAAGTTTCAATTAAATCTTTTCATTCGGTCTGCTAGTTCTACACCAGATTATTCACAGTTTATACAGCCAGGCAGGTAGCCTGCACAACACATAAACACGGCCCCTTGGCCACCGCATCAAGGGGTCCTGAATAATAATAACCCACCAGACGATGCCTATCTCCATGCCTCCTGCACCAGCACAACAGCTCACGATCCATTTCTTTCACTTACACACAGATTACATACAGATGATCCGTCTGAGGGAATCCAGTCCAGGGCCAGTGCCTGCAAGAAAGCTTGTTTCAAAACATCAAAAACGGTTTCTGCTGCAGGGGTCAAGGCAATTTTGTCTTTAGACTGCACTACCCCCCTTAAACCAATACGTCATTAGACAAGCTCGTTCTGAGAAGGCATTCACCCTGGCTTTATCATGTAGCTTGTTTTATACTCCTTTTTCTTCCTCTCAAGATCCAATACTTGGAGTAGCCCGGCCTTATGGATTCCCTCATTAGGTAAAACAATCACAATATCACATAACTCTTTCGAGGTAGTTCACATAAATGCTATTTCATACAGAAATTCCTTATAAAATGCTGCAGTCTGGGCCTAAAATAGGTCTGGGGTGTCCCCCACCCACATCAGTAGTTGAAACTGTACATATTTTCCCAAGTAGACTGTGACAGCTTATATTTGCTTTAAACACAACCCTTACACCCCTTCTCCTGTAGCCTCCTGTTACCTGTTAGAAAACGTTATATCACATCTTTATGCTGTTTTAGTCTAAAACCAGGACAGCTGTGCTCCTGTGCCCCACAGTTACTGCACACTGTAAGATTATTTCACTTTTATTGAAATCCTGAGATAAATTTAGGAAGGCTACAGAGGGGTTTACTAGATTAAAACTGTTAGTTCACACACGGCTCTCGTTTCAGCTTCTGACAAGTTCTTTAATTGTGAAATCAAGCCTCTTTCTTACAATTTCTCCAAAAAACACATTTTTTTAGTAACTGCACACCAGCTTATTAGTAGTTTTGTCTTTGAGGTTTTATATCTCGGTATAACATTAAAGTCGCACAATAATTTCGACAAACTGGCGGCTCCCTTTTCTCCTCCTTGGGAGTCTTTTTACCACCCATTTGCAGCGCTCGCACTTCTGCATGCATGCTTCGCGAGTTATTAAATCACATCTGTCTCTGTTCGTAATATCAGGAAAGCATAGTTGCACATTCTTGGCAACATCAGGTTTTAACCCACTCAAGTAAATTTGTTTTATTACTGTGGAAGTATCTTCATTCACTTCCTTTTCATCGGCTAACCCCGAGTATACTATCCATAAAGCTATAAACCTTTCTGTAAAATCTGAAAACATCCTCACTTCCTTCTGCTGACATGCTGTTACTTTTCTCTAATCAGTTTTCGGTGGGTAATGCTCTTTCAAAAATCTCCACACTAATTCCCACCCTTCTCCCAGATTCTCTCTTAAGGCGTTCTATTTCTTCTTTTGCTTTTTCTTTTTCTACATATACAACTTCGTTTCGTTCAGCCATTGCTTTTAGCTTTTCCATCAGGGATTTTTGCGTCTCATCTATGATATTCTGTTGAATTCTCAAATATTCCTCTAAATATTTTTATCCAAAGGTTCATACACTTTTCTACATTCCTGTTCAGCCTAAATTCCGTCTGACAGTCAATATTTCTTTTAAGTTTCACTTTGGATTAATCAAACTTTTTTTTTTCCCCTTCACACCAAACCATTTTCACGTCTCCCACGCGCCCCGCGGAATCCCCCAGTCGAGACAAACTGACGAACTATCACAATTCGGGAACACGGACCAGGTTCCAAATCCTGGCTTTAAACACACAGTTGAATCGAGTTACCATTTTCGGCTCTTCTGCGAGTACAATTCTGGTTACTACCTTCAGCCGTACTGCAGTCGTGTACCAGGATGCAACACCTGGATTTTTTCGCACGGGCAGGGCGAGATGCTATTCCTTCAGCAATCCCTCCTTTTCTACCCCACCTTCACAAAACAGGCATCTAAAACACATACACCATTAACTCATTTTTCTGTTGTACTCGCTTCAGCTTCAGGAAAACCCTGAACCCACCACAGCAACATGGAGAGGACAAGGGACTTTTTAGAAAAGAGGAGTCCTTACCTCTTTTTAGAAGCGGCCGCCTAACTTTTCCTCTCCATGTCCGTGTGGTTTAATTTAGATGGATACTTCTTCATCATTTGGGTCACGTATCCGCCAATCTGCCTCCTCCTTTTTAGAGGACGTTGTAAACCTTTAGGAACAATATGATCTAGCAACAAGGTTATGTCACTGTAATTAGGCTTAAGACAATCAAGAACAAGGCGCTTGCCTTTCTTCTAAATTCTTTACGATCATCAGGCAATTAAGGAAAAGACTTAACTAATGCAAATAATTCACTAGGAGACCAATGTCAATGTACTGTACAAATGCTGGAGTTCCTTCTGGACCTGGAAAAGTGCACATTGGCATTTCACAAACAAGTGGCTCCGGACCGCTTTCTAATTTCGGTGGAGACTTTTTCTTTTTAGTACGCATGGCCATGACTTTAGCTGCAGCTTGCTGTTCTTTAGTTTCAAGACTAGTCTTTTTTAAGCTTCCCATTATTTCTGTGATTCCTCTTTCCATTAAATAAGTTTTCCAATTCATTTTCTTTCATTTCTTCTCCTTCTCTTCTAAGTTTCCCCTTCTTCAGGAAACTTCTTTTTCCTAATTCAACTTTCCTCTGTCCATTCTGATTCACTTACAAAGATCCTTCATAGTTATGGGCCCCTAATTATCATATATAAATTATGTGCAAGTTCCCTTACACCTATTACCCTAGCTTTACAGTTCATGAACAGATTTTTTTTACTCTAACCCAGGCTATAATTGTTTCTCCGAATTTGTCGTGCATGTACTTTTGCTGGACTGCTCGGTCCCATTTTCGTCTTTGAATTTTAATTTCCCATTTTTACCGATCGGTGCCTTACTTAGAACCTTATCACATTAACTACTCCGCAGAGCAAAAACCACACGTCTGTGTTAAGATAAGTTCTTTATATGAGTCCCAGACTCATCAAACCCGCGTGAGAACACCCCTGTGGCTCGCTTCTCAAACTATTAATTTTAAAGGATCACTTACTGACGTCAGACAGCTGCCAATTCTCCAGACGCGTCTCTGGAAGGATAAACAGTTTATCCTCCGAGGTTCGTCCAATTTGCTAAAATTGTCCGGGTCCGGATGGAGTTTCAGCAGCCGTTCGCGTTCAGGTTTGTGATCCCGGACGAGCCCCCAAACTGTCATGGAAATATAACTATCAAGGAAGCCACAAGAGAGAGTTCTCACCTGAGTAAGGTCTTTATTTCAATATTGCAATATTGGGAGCCCTGCTGCCACTTCGCCAAGTGCAACCAGAGACTCAATTTGTTACAAGCAGTACAGGGTTTTTATAAGACGTTGCGCTGTAAAAAGTTCAGCACTTGGTCCCTTCTAAAACTTCCCCTTTCTCTAAGAGAAAACAGATTACATCATAGAGCGAGAGAAGAAAAACTAGATTTGTTATTCAAAGCTTATCAGTTACTTTCAGCTAATTCTAATGACCCAGACAGCATATATTGTTTTGGTACATTGTCTTCTAAACTAACCTAAACAGTGTACTTTGTTGACGAACTGTTTTCTAAAATTCTGCACGTACTGTAGCATAGCAGTTATATCCTTGAAATATTATCTAAAAGCACCAATATATTTTTTTTTCAAAGCTCTCTACATTTTTAAGAATCAATTAACTCATTAGATTTCCACTACAAGTGACATTCATCATTATGTCCTGGAATGTGCTTCATATCACCCAGACCCCTAGATAAGACTCCTGCTTCTCCTGCTGTTCAGTGTGGAAGAGGGAAGTGATTAGAAATGCCACTGTAAAGCTGTTCTGTGTCTGAGCCTGGAGTCATTGTTCACACATTGACAATATTCGAATCTCTACAGATACAGTAACTAATTTGTATGGGCAGAAATTAAAAATAAGTAGAAAATTAACTTTTCATTAGCACAATGACCCAAAGCTCAAGACTAGAGCCACACTGAAGAGGTCTGACAGGATGAGACTGAATGTCCTTCAGTGTTCCAGTCCCCGTCAAAGCCCAGACTTGAATCCCATAGAAAAGTGATGGAGAGGCTTGACAGCTGAAGTTCATAATCAATCCCCAACAGACCAAGTGAGGACTTAAGCAGTTTTACCAGGAAGAACAAACACAATTACACCATCCTGCTGTTCACATCTGAGGGAAACATACTGTATCCAGGAATGTTGAGAACAGTATTTACTGCCAAATTTGCTTCTCAACAATGACTGCCTTAGGGGACTGAATACTGATGCTTCAGGAAATTTCACTGTCTATATCATCCTTGAAGGTTTCACTGGCATTTAACCTCCTACACCTATAATAGAGTTCATTTAAAACTCAATGAAAATAGCTGCTTGAAAAAAAAAGAATTAGACACATTACTTGGAATTCCACAAAGTGTCTATATCATGAAGTATAAGATAAGATCACTGTATTGGCCATATACAATTTCTTGTTTAAAATAATTATATAATACATTTCTTTTTGCATACCCCAGCTTGCTCTCCATGAGACACACAGGCAGGGAGAGAAAAGCTTGGGGTCAGAGCGCAGGGTCAGACATTTTATACCCCCTGGAGCAGTTGGGGTCAAGGGCTTTGCCCAGGGGCCATAAACCTGGGGTTTAAAAACTGAAAATCACATGAATCACAAGTCCAAACTACAATCACAGACCTGAAACTCACAAAAAAAATTGTGTTTTATGATTACTTTGTCACTTTTTGTACTGTAAATCAATATATAGACTATATATTAAACTCTGTGAATTGTCTGTACCTGTATAGTTTTTTACTTATTGTATTGACATGTTGTATCTAAACAAAGGTGATCAGAATGTGGGAAACTGCCTAATTTGCAGAAAAACCTAATTTCATAAACATGACAATATTTGAAACAGATGCCACGATATCAGAAAAAAATGAATAAATTTATATTTTATGTGAATTAATAACTATGGATAAGACTGGGGATTTCTTATAATGACAGTAAATAAGTAACAGAATACAGTACGAATATGAAAAAAATATTTTAATATTAAAAATATTTTAATTTCTCACTTTGTTAATTATGTTTTCATGTTTGAACATGTGCATGAAACTTTTCTTTTCCCTGTTGTTTGAAAATAGTATAAATATGAAATTTTTGCATTACTCTTAATATTTACTCTTCAATGTCAATCAAACCCCATCTACACACCGTTCTTATTGACTGAGTTTGGACTGTGGGCTCAGGATGATCTGGAATATTACACAGGGTCACTATAAGCACAGACAGTAGAGACAGTGAGAGACTGTAGGTGTGATATGGGGACTTTAATTACATCACTGTTCTTTTTCAAACAGACTTTCAGATTTATAAGCTGGGCTTTACGATCTTGTGTTTGAGCTTTCCTTCTGTTACGGAGTGCATGACCGATTATTTTCAAATGAACACAATTGAATTAAGTGTATGAAATACATTATAGAGTTTGCAAACACAAATGTTAATCTTACACCTAAATCTTTTTTGTATATTTTATACTGTGTTTAAAATGTTATAATTTAGGGCATTTCAGGAATCCTTCTTAAGATGCTCACAGAGGAGACAAATGCCAACAATCTGCAATGAACTACAATGCGTTTTGTTGGCTTTATTGATGTGCTGTTGCACAGTGCAGGTAGCAGTGATCTGTCCCTCTTGTGGTCAGTTTTGAAAACTGCAGTCTGTAATGATTGTGTTTCTATGTGAGAATAAACACACCAGAAGGAGAATCAAGATATTCAGTGTCATCAGGCTCCTGATTCATCTGATTGTCATTCTAACAGATCCAGTGTCCTGTGAAAAGGCAGTCCCACATGTTAATAAAAAATTAACTCTACTGCCTGAACAGCAGCTTTTGCTTTCTCTTCTCAGTGATGGAAGTTATCATTGGAATAAACATAAACCATATATAATATTGTTTAAAATGCTAAAAAGATGTACTTTTAAATTTTGTCAAGAATGAATAACATATTAGCTGCTTACTGTAGTTGTTCAAAGCACAAGTCATTAATTATTTTTCATTTTCAATTTCATTTAATAATGTGGATACATGTAGAAGTAATTTGGGTAAAAAATGACTATAACATTAATATAATAGTTTAATACATTATGTACAAACTTAGTGGTGCTCAGTTCACTTGCAGCAGCTCTGCAGCTATTCTCAGTCTCAGTCCTCTGTGGTTCCTGTTGATGAGCCAGAGCAGCTCCTGTAGAGCTGAGGGAGGTTTTTGTACAGACGTGTATCACTGTGTTACCCGCTATAGCTCTGCTGACAGTAATAGTCTCCTGCATCTTCAGCCTGGACTCCAGTGATTGTCAGTGTAAAGGCTGTTCCAGACCCACTGCCAGTGAATCTATCAGGAACCCCAGTATAACGGTTTGTTGCACCATAAACCAGGAGCTGTGGAGCCCGACCAGGTTTCTGCAGGTACCAGTGCAGGTTGCTGCTGACAGAGCTGCTGGCTGAACAGCTGATCGAGACAGAGCTTCCTAGCAGAACAGTCTGAGCTGGAGACTGAGTCAGAACAATCTGCCCACTGGACTCTGGAGTTGAAATGGAAAAAAGAGAGTATTAATACTTGCTTGTTATAAACGTTTGCTGTTTTTACACACTGATCTTCTAAAAATTAGGTTAAATATTTTGACACAATAATGAAAATTACGACTGCTTCATCACACATTAGAAACTAAGTTTATTTTTGAATCCCCACCTTGAGCAAAGAGCCCCAGTGTCCCCAGCAGTAGAATCAGTGGCATCATTGTCCTGTGTGTGTCAGTGACTCTGATAGGGCTGAACAGTGACTGATCCACACTGTGAGTCTTAAAGTGTTTGGAGCAGTGAGGCGGCACAGGTATGCAAAGCTCCTTCCTGTGTACAAATCCTGTCACAGACAGTTAGATGAGTTCTGAGCTGTGAAAACCGATGGGGCTTGTTAGTGTTTTGTGTCAGTCAATGTTTTGCTGTGTTCATCACAGTTAAAGAAGGGGTACTATTCTCTAACATGCTAAAAAATACAACTCATTTTATTACAGCTTGATCCTTATACTGCAAAAAACATTATTACAATGTACCAGTACTTTAAGTTTCAATTCACATTTTATAACAAGTTCTAGTATTACTGTATAAAGATGCTTCGATGGAGAACCAGTAAAGTAAGAGTGAAATTCATGTCCTCAATGGCACCTCAGTGTGATGGAGACCTGGGAATATTATCCACCTGGATAACTGACTCCTGTTAAAAAGAGATGTGGGGGAATAATCATGTTTTTCTGAAAGACATTGAGTTCAGTACTGTATATCAGGAAAAAATTAGATCTGTATATTCAACTTCAGTAATGAGCTCAGATAGAATTAAATTAACTGGAACATAGGGTAATTGATTAAATTGATTACGTTGTTTCAAATAAACACTTTGACTGTGCTGTGTCCAGTTAAAAAATGTACAATAAATATCTTTCTTAAATATCACCACGATGTTTGGCTAAACTTGTGACCTCTGAACCTAAGCATGAGTGTCCTTGTCAGGTCTGTAATGAGAAACCAATAATAACATTGTTTCTGTGAGTGGTGCTTGTAGAGCAGGAGTCTGCAGACCTTCCTCTGTATCAGGGATCCATTAGCTGTCCTGTAGGAGGTGCTCTCCTATTAATAGGGTCTGCGACACAGCGGTCGTTTTTTCACCTGAAGTCCCGCTAGTCACAACTAGGGGGCACCAGAGGACGAATAACTGCACTCTCAATGCTCAGTGAACTAATTATAATTAATAATTGCTTATACTTATATAGCGCTTTTCTGGACACTCCACTCAAAGCACTTTACAGGTAATGGGGACTCCCCTCCACCACCACCAATGTGCAGCATCCACCTGGATGAAGCAATGGCAGTCATAGTGCGCCAGAACGCTCACCACACACCAGCTCTCAGTGGGGAGGAGGGCAGAGTGATGAACCAATTCAAAGATGGGGATTTTAGGAGGCCATGACTGGTAAGGCCTAATGGGAAATTTGGCCAGGACGCCAGGGTTAAACCCCTACTCTTTTCGAGAAACACGCTGGGATTTTTAATGACCACAGAGAGTCAGGACCTCGGTTTTACATCTCATCCGAAGGACGGCGCCTATTTACAGTATAGTGTCCCCATCACTATACTGGGGCATTAGGACCCACATGGACCACAGGGTGAGTGCCCCGCCTGGCCCCACTAACACCTCTTCCAGCAGCAACCTTAGTTTTTCCCAGGAGGTCTCCCAGCCAGGTACTGGCCAGGCTCAAACCTGCTTAGCCTCAGTGGTTTGCCAGTTATAATAATAATAATAATAATAATAATAATAATAATAATAATAATAATAATAATAATAATAAACTTTATTTTATATAGCGCCTTTAAAGTTGGCTTCTCAAAGCGCTTTATAGGATGACAATAACAATAAATAAGAAGAATACACAAGATAAGACACAATATTACAACAATACAACAATTACAATAGAGGAGACCGTGGAAGGTGGTACTAAGAAGAGCAGAGGGTTGAAGAATGGAACTAGTTAAGTAAAGGCTTTTCTGAAGAAGAAGGTTTTGAGTCTGGATTTGAAGGAGTTTAGAGAAGGTGACTCTCTGATATCCTTGGGCAAATAGTTCCAGAGCTTGGGGGCATAACAGGAGAAGGCCCTGTCACCCATACAATGTAGACGGGCTTGGGGGACAGTAAGGAGGGCAGAATTTGAAGAGCGGAGGTTGCGAGGTGGGGAGTAGGGCGATAATAGTTCAGACAGTTATTGAGGTGCCAAGCCATGTAGAGCCTTATAGGTGAGCATGAGGTTTTTAAAGTCTACATGGAATTTGACCGGAAGCCAGTGCAAGGACTCCAGGATAGGAGTAATGTGAAAACTTGCACTAGACCTGGTCAGGATTCTGGCTGCTGAATTTTGGGCATACTGCAATTTATTCAGAGTAGATTTAGATACCCCAGCATTGCAGTAGTCAATTCGAGAGAATACAAATATGTTGATCAGCTTTTCAGCCACAGTTAATGATAGCATAGGGCGTAGTCTTGCGATATTTCTAAGGTGAAAAAAATATGTTTTGACAGTTTGCTGCACATGTGGGTCTAATGTTAAGCCAGAATCGAATATAACCCCAAGGTTTTTCCATTTTGATTGAAGCTCAAGTACAGAGCAATCTACAGATAGGGTTACAGGACTGACTTTACGAAGTTGATGGGGGGTGCCAATAAGCATGACTTCAGTCTTGTCGCAGTTAAGATGAAGGAAGTTTTGAGTCATCCAAATTTTTATGTCAGAGATGCAATTTGATAGAATAGAGACATCCACATCAGTGTCAGGTTTGGTATGGATGTATATTTGAGTATCGTCAGCGTAAAAATGAAAGCTGAGGCCATGTGATCTTAAAAGCTGACCAAGTGGGAACATGTAAATGCTGAAGAGCAAGGGGCCCAGTATTGAGCTGCAGAGTGATATGGCTGCTGGTACTGAACTGCACTATCCCAGTGCTCTGAGAGCCGTGTGGGAATTCTGTCTAAACGAAATGACCGGCAACTGGACCTGTTGACAGGGGCACCTACAAAAGATTCTCACACGGCTGCTTCAGTGTTCAGTACAGAACCTCACCTCTGCTCTTCAGACACAGGCGTAATTTTCCATTTCACAAGAAGAACAAAGGTCTTCTGTCTTCTTTGTCGAGACTAGTACTACCTTGGCTTGTGGCATTTCCTTTAAGCCTCAAAATAATTAAACGAAAGATCCCTAAGCTGGTCCTCTGGCTCTCACTCAAGGGGTATTGATCTGAGCACCACAACCCTGTTACAGGTGTTCAGTTAAATTCTTGAGCTGCTGGTTATTAAAGACCTGTGACACTTTAAGAATGTTTACCACGGCATCCAATAATATGAATTTGCACAAACAATAATAACTCTATATTTACTTATCTCGAAGAGTATGAATCCTGAGTAAGGGGACTGATTGATCCTGCAAGTTAGACCAGTGTAGTTCAACTTCAAGCTCAAAACTATTTGCCATAACAAATAGTTGCATGAAATTTGGTTTGGAAAGCTCACACAACTAAATGCATGCAATAAAAATACTACATAAACCCAATAACACAAAATACATCAACCCAACATATGTATTTTATGTGGGTAGCTGCGTCAGCATGCGTAGGCTGCAAAGGAACAAGTAATAGGTTTATTCCATGCTGAAAAAAAGAAGAGAGAAAAAACACAACGTTTCGGCCATGGAGCCTTCTTCAGGTGTTTTTTCTTATTTTGAGCATATTACAATATTTCTTTGTGATTCCTGAGTGACTAATCAGCCTTTTGCATAAAACACAACAATTCATACAGCATATATACAGCAGTAACAGATCCTCCTTGAGTTGTCATGAATAGAAAGGATTTTGCAGATAAACCCCAAATCTTCTCTGTTTTACTGAGGTTTTCCCAAGCTCAGGCAGTAACAAATTCAGTGTTATTATCCCTGCCCTCATGTTATTTGGTCTTTATCCTTCATTTTTCTTGCCTCACTCTCTTGTAGATGTTTTTACATCTCTAATAACCCGGAGTTTAGCCCAGCAGACACTGTTGGGCCCAATACATGTGATATAATGAATGACATAAAGTACTGGCAAATCCTACAGCAAAACATTTTTGACTCACTAAACAATGGGTAAAAATTCACTCTCCATTATGAATAGTGACCTTAAGCACAAGGCCAAAACCTCACTGAAGAGGTCTGACAAGAAAAGATTGATTGTCCTTGAGTGTTCCAGTCCCAGTCAAAGCCCAGACTTGAATCCCATAGAAAAGTGATGGAGAAGCTTGACAAGTTTGGATCATTAACTAATTCTGCCAAGAAGAATGACAACATGTACAGTACACTATCACACAGTGCAAATCCAGAACAGACTTGTCCAAACCTGTAACCTACTGTATGTAATAACTGAGCTGAAAGGAGCACAGTGGTCTGGGCTGGTGATGAATTCTACATGCAGGCAGGTAGACAAGTGAGCAGGAAGGCAGACAAGAAAACAGGCAGTAGACTGCAAGCAGGCAGGAAACATTCAGCAGCCAGAGAAACACAGTCATGTAGCCATGTTGTGGTCACGCAATGGGATTTCAAGGATAAGCAATGTGTACACACAAAAAGAAACCCACAAGTATAGTCAGGTGAAATAAGAAGGTCTGTAGCACAGAAGAGAATCCAGACGAGGTAGAAACTGTCTGAATCAAAGACAGGGGAAACAAGCAAAGCACAACCGAGATCTGAAATTATACTGCAGTTCAGAAGAAAGCTCAGCTTATCCTTGATGACCCATCCCAACCTCTTCATTCCTATTTCCAAGAGCTGCCTGCAGGGAGGTGGTTCAAAAAGCCTGTGGCCAAGAAAAATGTCTACAAGAAATCCTCTGTTATCTGAGGAGTCGGTATATTAAACACAGCTCAGTGACTGTTTCCTGTATGGAGCTATGGGAATATGTGTAATGGTAGTGTAGTAGAGCAAGATGTGTGTACTATATATTGTATACTGTGCATATTTGTGCACACCTAGGACCATTGTTTGTATTTAATGTGGTTTGATTTTGTGTTGTTTAGTTTTGTATGGTGATGCCAAAAGACAAATGTCCACCCTTTTGGAAGGAAAATAAAGGTATATCTTATCTTATATTATTAATGAAATTCAGCTTTTGTCTCAGTTCAATTGCTTCTTTATGCAGTAGACTATGTTCTGTTTCACTGTCTTCATCTCAGGAGGCCCCAGCTTCAGCAGCGCAGTCGCTGTGCAGTCCTGCTGAGGAAGGTTTTTGTACAGCTGTGTAACACTGTATGAACAGATTTTTACTGTTAATGTAGTGGTAACTCTGACAGTAATAATCTGCTGCATCTTCAGGCTGGGCTCCTGTGATGCTCAGTGTGAAGCCACTCCCAGATCCACTGCCACTGAAACAACTTGGGGTTCCAGAGCTCAGGGAACTTTCTAAATAAATCAGAAATCTAGGAGCTCCTTCAGATTTTTGATGGTATCAGGTCATATGTTTACCTAGTGAGTTACTGTAAACTGGACTGCTGGTCTTACAGCTCACAGTGACTGTCTGTCCTGGGAGAACTGATCTCACTGATGGAGTCTGAGTCACAGTAACCTGTCCACTGGACTTTACATGTTCCGCAACTTTTGTATCTATTTCCAGTAAGCCTATCTTACCTTGAATGCAGAGAAATAGAACAAAGATGAAGATGGAGGTGAAAGTCATGGTTGCTGTGGGTTTTGTTGGCATGAAAAGCAGCTCTCAGTCATGAAGTGTTAAACTCACAGGGCTATAAACACTCCCAGAGCACTGAAGCATGTGCTGCCAATGCAAACTGTCATTCTTAGAATAGTAGACCTTTGTAGAAATGCAGTTATCAGAAACTGATTACAAGACAACAAAAACAATTGGGGGTAAATTAGTCTTACAGTATATAAGTTTCAGCATTGTGCCTAATTTCTTGAAATCAGGTGAAAAGCTTGTGTGGAGGATCACACACAGGAGATAACTGTCACGAAACAGTTCTTTCTGGGCCCTATGCAGATGACACGATCCGGAATTGTGAGGAAACACTGGGGAAAAAGTCATACAGGAGAGGGTATGGAGACAGGGGGCTTGTCCAAGGGGTGCAGGTGTCCAGGGAGAGTGATTCCGGGGCGAACAATCCATGAGAGAATCCAAATGGGTAATCTAAGACAGAAGGTAGAGTCCAAGGCGAGGGTATCCATCCAGAGAATAAAACCATGAACCAGGTCTGGACCGGCGGGGCGGGGAATCTGGAACAGAAAGTTAAAACCATAATGGAGCCAGACACAGCAGGACCCCGGGCTCTCACGAAGCAGAATTCAATGAGGAACCAGGAGTGACGTCTGCATCTGGCTTTTAAGGTGGAACGGAAATAAGAAACAGGTGCAGGTAATGGGGCAGAACAAGGAAGGGCTAGAGCGCCCTTAAGAGGAAGAGTAGCAATTGTGACAATAACTTTGGGGAACAGAGGAGGGCATCTTGTGATGCCACTATGTAACTAAAAGAATACAAGTATGAAACGATACAGTCTTAAATGTATGTGTGAATCTCTTTGAATCTTTTTCCCTAATTACTTGAAAACAGAAATAGAATAAAATATTCCAAGAAATTATATTTTCCTCCAATCTCAGACAAACCCCACCTACTGTATCTATTGTTGTGATTTATGGAGTGTGGGCTGTGGGCTCAGGATGAGCTGGCATATTACAGAGGGTCACTGTGGGCACAGACAGCAGTGGATCCTCAGAGAGACAGTGAGAGACCATACTGTTATGAGATGAAGACAATAATAACATTACTGTACTTTTTCACACCAGCTCATATAAATATTTAGAAGTATATATAGTATATGGACTTTATGTTTGTTATTTAAACAATATTTAATGTGAACATACAGCAAGTGAGTGAACTTTTTGTTACAGTGCAAAACCAGATACTTTTCAAATTAAAAGAATTTACTTGAGTGTAAAAAATCCATGATGTAATTTACTCAAAAGGACAATTTAATGGTGTACCCAAGACTCAGAACACAAAAAAGTATGTTAATACAATTTCAGAGAAGAGTCCTTCTTCACATGATTAGAAATAAATGTAATCACTGGCTTAGAAGAGAAAATTCCAACAACGGGAACTCTTGTATGCTATGAGAACTACAGGGTTATTTTCTTTGCTTTATGAATGTGCTCTTCCAATAAAGAGGCAGTGATCTGTCTCCCTCTTTTGGCCAGCATTGTCATTGATAAGAAATAACCATTCTAACTAAGTGTGCATAAATTATTAGTCTTTTCACCAAACCTGTGCCTGTGATCAAAGAATTCTAGATGAAATTTCCAGGGTGGTTACTGATAGGGACCAGAAGGGGAGGTCAACTCAAAGAGTATGAGTGAACACCAGAGGACAGATGTGGACCTGTTCCTGCGGCTGAGCTGGAGGAGACTGAGCCCTTACAGCAGGGTGCTGACGGAACTGGCTGTTTTGCTGAAGGTCCAGGAGGTGCCTGAGGAGATGGTAGTGAAAGAGGTTTACTGACTCTTTAAAGCCAAAGGGCCAACATTTACTAGAAGAGGTGCTATCTGGATGCCCGTGGCCAAACTGCCGTACTAGTGATACAGTACCTGTCACTCAGAAATGCCCAGTAAAGAAGGTCCAGACCCTCTGCTGCAGGTACAAGCAGGGGCAGCTTTGGAATATGAGGGAGTAGAATAGAGCAACATGGTGTCTGTGCACAGAGGGCTGGGATATCACAACATCAAGATGGCCTATGTCATGAAGAGCCTGGGGTGGTTAGGCTACACATTCTGAGGACACTGAGTAGAGCAGACTCTTTCTTTCAGAAGTATGACCTCAGATCGCTATGTACTCAGCTCTACCAAGAAATTAGGGTTCCAGTTTGGCCAAACTGCACCTAGAGGAAGGATCCATTCAACAACGACTAATTGGGTTCTGGTTCTTATTCTCAGTCCACACCTGGTCTAGGATATACCTTCTACATGTAGCCGTGGATGTTACTGGATACTGAGCAATGGGATAAGGACTAAAGCTACTTAAAATAGAGAAAGACAGAGAATGTGAGGATTGAACGAGACAGATGAGTGGTGAGGTATTCTGTAAAGGTCTACACCTTCTTAAAGGGGACGAATGAGAAGCTGGAAACATAACATGGAAAGCTAGAATTTAACAACATATCTGAATCATCTATAGAAGCCATTTCTGAGAGAGATGTTATCGAAGGCTGGTTGAGAGATAGGGGTGGAATAAAAATGTTTATTAGACCTGTGGTGATCAATAGGACAGAGGGTGGTGCTGTCCTATGTGATATCACATAAAGGTGATATGTAAAATAATGTTTTTTTATTATTGTTATAGAGAAACATGATCAGATTTTCCCCGGTTCAGAAAAAAATATCTAAAGTATACTAGTTAAGAAAAATAAATCTAAACGGGGAGAAAGCTATGCTGAAAGTTTATTAAAATACTTAGAAGACAAAGATATCAATTTATTTTAGTTAAAATTGTATATATCACCTTTAAAAGTGGAATCTCAAAGCAAAGTACATACCCAACACTGATTGTACCCATCTGTCATGCTAATAAAACACCTTGAATTTAATTGAATTGAGGGAGAGAGGGGGGGAGGGCGAGCGAGATAACCAGGACGTAAGGCAAATAAGATACACTCCACAGACATTCACAACAGCGACATATCATAAAACGTTTGCACATATAGTTAAGTTATTACTTGGTTTTCAAAGTGCAATGAAATACAATATTGTTGTTGTTGCTGTTCTTGTTGTTTTTATCCTGTAAAGCGTTTTGAGAAGCCACCTTTAAAGGCGATATATACTGTAAAAGCGCTGATTCTTATGGAATGTGTTCTGCCGGGGATTCACATTTTTTTTTATTTTTTTTAATCACTTATCTAAGGAGATCTCAGTGTAACTTTGTTCATGCACAAACAGTGGCATGTTACATTATTAATTTGGGTGTCTCCTCTTGCCAGAAAGCTCTAAATTGCATTTTGAGTGTCACAGTTTAAATAATTTTCGGTGTTGGAAATTATGAAACGCTCTGTTAAAAGCAAGGGAATTTTTGTGTCCGTTACAGTAAAAGAAAATGCCTGATAGAGTAGGGCTTGGACAGATTCCAAGTGCATTTTTGCAATCGGCCTTATTTATGGGTTGCAATTTAAAAAATGTCAAAAACCGCGCTCAAAATGCAATTTAGAGCTTTCTGGCAAGAGGAGACACCCAAATTAATAATGTAACATGCCACTGTCTGTGCATCAACAGGGTTATACTGCTATTCCCTTAGATACCCGATTAAAAAAATAAATAAAAAATGTTTTGAATCCCCGGCGGAACCGGGCATCCATATGAATCAAGTAACAGGTTTATTCCATGCTGAAAAAAAGAAGAAAGAAAAAACATTCCATAAGAATTGACTGAGCTCCGCTCTGTACCACACAATGATCCCCCTAGAGTCTCTGCCCCGGGTTATTTGGTTTTTTTGACAGAGGGTAAAAAACTCTCTCTCTCCCTGTGTATTGTCCATTTTTTTGGCTGTCCTTTGACAAAACAAGGCTCGCCAGCTAATGTAAATTGAAACCTGTTTTCCTAGCTTTTAAAGTCGTGCGATGTGTAAGCCACAATTCAAATAGAGAAAAAAGAGCTGACTGACAAGATTTAAGATGTGGCTGTAAATGTTGGATTAAAAAAAACACATTGCCCGACATTTGTTGCATTGCTTGAAAAATAACTTTATTTCGAGAGACTGGATAAGTAATTCAAGTGTTTTTTTTAACTTCCTGAAAAACAACTAATAATTTAACTATATGTGCAAACGTTTTATGATATGTCGCCGTTGTGAATGTCTGTGGACATGTGCTGGCTGGACAGGAGGCTCTATTGTACAAAGAGAGGGGCGGGAGGAGGGGACAAGCCGATACATACTCTTAGAGTTTGATTAATAGGGAATATAATACAAAAATATAGTACTAAAAATAAGATACACTCTACAGACATTCACAACGGCGACTGTCAGAAGATAGGACACAGCAGCTCAGGCACCTGCTGAATGGAAAAGGGGCACTTTAATGTTCTGTATGGCTAATACTAAAGCCAATACTTCAATACTTTAATATTCTTTTCTGTATGTTTAACAATAGTGGGTACTGGCCTAATTCGTCCCTGCTCCTGTTGTTAGGTGTTAATGTGTTGTTAAGTGTGAATTTGTACCTGTTTCCCTGAGGTCTGGCTTTTTTTCTGGAAAACCATAACTATGGACTTGTCCAGATTGACTGTCACCGCCCAGGTCTGACAGTGCTGCTCCAGCAGTGCCAAGTTCTGGCGCAGCCTCTGTTCTGTGGGCGACAGCAGGACCAGGTCGTCTGCAAAGAGCAGGAACTCGATTTCCATAATTAATGCAGATCAGTAAATCAAGGGACAAAAAAATTATTGCGCCCGGGTCCTCAATGGGCTTTGACGTGCTAATGCGTTGGTTTAACACTCCGGGTGTGGCAAGCCTCTAATGTCTCCCGACTTCGGCAAAAGGCACCCGCCTTTCATTGGAAGACAATGAACATTCTAGCTGTACATGTGAATATAGCATAAATACACCAAGGGATTGGGTGAGCTCCCATCACAAAAAAAACTGCGAACCTGCACTACAGTGACCACAGTACAGTATGGAGACCAAGACCTTTTAAGGGAAGAGACGGGGTGCTTCTACCGCCCCAGCTTCCAAAGAGCGAAGGGTAAGCAAATACAGCAGACTTCATCTGAAATACGCGATTACAGCGCATATTACAAGGTATTATTGCCGTTTTGAATTTTAAATTCAATTTTAATTATTTCTTCGTAGCCTGTTCTTCAAGAAAACACCGCACGGGCAAAACGATCTTCGAAATCTACCACCAGGACAGTAAAAAAGAAAGCAGTAAGACGGAAAAAAAGAAAAGTTTATTTTGACGTCTGTTCCGTGACTGATGAATACTACTGTGTGACTTTATTTCTTACATTAATTATGTTATTTTGCCACAGGCCGTGGGTCTCCGCTCTCGGCCACTGGCCAGGGTGCCAACATGTAGAAGCAGCATCTGTGTGGAGACATTTCGGCAGCAGCGGGAGCAGTACGATGCATTACTGGGGAGGATTGGGAGGCTAGATACACTCCTGAAAATGCAGAGGAAGGAGACAGTATGTTCCAGCAGTCAAACAGTTGAGCAGCTGTCTCCCGAAAAGTGCCTCTCCCCGCTGCACAGGTTGCAATGCCTGGCGGAAGCTGTTCCCACCCGCAGAGCACACACCGCCTCAGGACACTCCATCCCGGCCTCTCCGCTCACCACCGCGCAGGAATTTGTTGATGCTGTCCCCGCCGTCTATCTCCCCCCAGGAAGCACCGTTCACAGAGCGGAATTCACAGACGCCAGTGGGACGAATAATTCTCCCAGATATCCAACTGCTACCCATCACTCAGGAGATGGAGGGGGGGTTGTACTTGCAGTGCATCGGCATAGACGGGAAAGCAAGAGCCGACCGCTACGCCGCCCTCGTTTTCGAAATCTTGTGACTTTTGAAATTTACTGGGGGTGGACCACGTCTGTAAATTTCAATGGGTCCAGAGGCAAAAGTGCCTTGCCTTGCAATCTCTGGGAAACCATTAGTACGATGGTTAACCCTTACTTCGTGCGACTGGAAAAGAATTCGTGATCGGATCAACGAAATGCTTCGTACAAGGAGGCGCTCTTTTCCTCTAGTCTAACAGTCTGTCCACAAACAAAACATTCCTGTTAGACAAGAGGAATTGAAAAAAAACAATTTTGTCAATGGAAACCAGTGTGTGTGTCTCTCTCTGCTGGATGTCCCTCTCAATCTCTGCTGAATGAATAAAAGCATTTTATTAAAAACGCATTTGCGTTTGTCTGGTATTTACTTTGGTCCCTTTTAACTGTTTTTCGATCTACTGTATTGCTTTGAGATGCCACTTTTAAAGGTGATATGTAAAATAAAGTTTTTTATTATTGTTATAGAGAAACATGATCAGATTTTGACTGGTTCAGAAAAAAAGATCTAAAGTGCTACACCTAACATTCTTAATTCGATCTATTTAAAGCAGTGAACTACTGTAGGTGTAACAGAACATTCAGAAATACAATCGAGAATAGTTTTGTGGTGTTTGTTTAGATGAGATATTCCTAAAACGTATAACGTAACAAAATTAAAGACGATTAAAATCTGTAATCTTTCCACTTGTACCGTATGTCATCGGAATGTTTCTGCATTGTGTAAGGATGGTATCAAAAAAGTAATCTTAAGTGGTGAAAAAGCTGTGCTCAATGTATTTAAGGGACTTAAAAGTAAAAGGAGATGCTTCATATTGCTTGACTAATTTTAAAAACTAAGTTATAAATGCAGACGCTCCCTCGGTGCCGCGCCGGGTGTAAATATCAAAATATACATTCGTCCCGGGCACAGGCCGAAGAGCGCCCGGCTGGGGTGCGCGGGGAAGAGCCGGACACTAGTGAAAGGCGGGGTTTAGGAAGGCGTACAGTCTGGGCAGGTATAGATTACACTTTTCTAAAACGTATTTGAAAAATAAAAACGATTATAATCTAATCCTTCCACGTTTGATCCTAAAATCCCAAGAAATATAAATCTAAACAGGTAGAAAGCTATGCTGAAAGTTTATTAAGATACCTAGAAGACAGAGATACTGTATCAATTTATGTTGCATTAGCCTGATTAAGATAAAAAAAAACACATATAATTAAACACGCATTTGCGATTTAAATCAAAACACGATTTAAATCAATATAAATGTTTACAGTGCCTTGCGAAAGTATTCGGCCCCCTTGAACTTTTCAACCTTTTGCCACATTTCAGGCTTCAAACATAAAGATATAATTTTTTTATTTTATGTGAAGAATCACCAACAAGTGGGACACAATTGTGAAGTGGAACGAAATCTATTGGATTTTTGAAACTTTTTTAACTAATAAAAAAATGAAAAGTGGGGCGTGCAAAATTATTCGGCCCCTTTACTTTCAGTGCAGCAAACTCACTCCAGAAGTTCAGCGAGGATCTCTGAATGATCCAATGTTGTCCTAAATGACTGATGGTGATAAATAGAATCCACCTGTGTGTAATCAAGTCTCTGTATAAATGCACCTGCTCTGTGATAGTCTCAAGGTTCTGT